>NW_005360891.1:4616069-4641495 GCF_000412655.1 Myotis brandtii | reverse complement strand
AAAATAGACTTTAAGACAAATACTATATAAGAAATGAATAAGGTGATTATGCAATGATAAGTCAATCCAACATGAGGATACAACATTCATACACATTTATGCGCCAAGCATAGGAGAACCTAAATATATAACGCAAATATTAAGAGACCTAAAGAGACAGAGCAATACAATACTAGTAGGGAACTTTCATATACCACTTTCATCAAAGGATAGATTATCCAGATAGAAAATCCATCAGGAAACACTGGCCTTAATGATGTCGGACTAGATTCACCTAAAGGACATACAGAGAGCATTCTATTCAAAAGATAAAAGAGGAGGAAATGCTACAAACTCATTTTATGAGGTCAGCATTACCCTGATATCAACCCAGACAGGGATACCACAATAAAAGAAAAATATAAACCAATATATCTGATGAATACAGACGTACAAATCCTCAAAAAATATTAGCAAATTGAATTAGACAATACATCAAATGGATCATACACAATGTGTAGAGGGTATTATTCCAGAGATACAAGAACAATTCAACAGTTGTGACTAACTCAATGTGATACACCATATTAACAAAATGAAGGATAAAAATCATTTGATCATTTCAATAGCTGCAGAAAAGCATCAACAAAATTCAACATCCACTTAAGATTTTAAAACCTCAACAGAGTGGATATAAACATAATGAAGGCCATATACTTAGAAGCCCACAGCTAAAATCATACCCATTGGTGAAAAGTTGAAGTTTTTCTCTAATATCAGCAATAAGACAAGGATTCCCACACTTGCCACTTTTATATAACATACTATTGGAAGTCCTAGCCAGAGTAATTAGGCAAGAAAAATCAAACAAATCAGCATCCAAATCAGAAAGGAAGAAGTAAAACTGTATTATCTGCAGATGATATATTAAAAATTCCACCAAATAGAACTAATAAATTCAGTAACAAAAATCTCTTGCATTCTACACACTAATAATAAACTACCATAAAGAGAAAGAAAACAAAACCATTTACAATTGCATCAAAAAGAATAAAAAAGTTAGGAATAAATTTAACCAAGGAGGTAAGAGACCTATACATTGAAAACAATGAGACATTGATGAAAGAAACTGAAGAAGACACAAATAATGGAAAGCTATTCTGTGCTCATGAATTGGAAGAATTAAAGTGTTAAATATCCATATTAACCAAAGCAATATAGATTTAATCCAAGCCTTATCAAGTTTCCTTGACCCTTTTTTTCACAGAAATAGAACAATTATAAAATGTATATGGAACCAAAAAAGAGCCCAAATAGCCTAAAGCAATTTATTATTCTGAGATAGAAGAACAAAGTGGGAGGCATCACATTTCCTGATTCCAAACTATATTACAAAGCTATAGTCACGAAAACAGTGTGGTACTGGCATAAAAACGAAGGTATAGATCAAAGAAAGAAACAGAATATATAGCCTGGAAACAAACCCACACATTATTGATTTACAACAAAACCATGGATTTACAATGAGGAAAGGACGGTCTCTTCAATAAATGGTGCTGGGAAAACCGGACAGCCATATGCAAAAGAAATAAAGTGGACCACTATCTTATACCATACACAAAATTTACCTCCAAATGGATTAAATACGTGAATGTAAGGCCCAAAACTATTAAACTCCTTGAAGAAAACATAGGCTGTAAGCTCCTTTACATATAATTCTTAAAAAAATTGACACCAAAAGTAAAATTAAACAAGTGGGACTAAAATCAAACTAAAATGTTCTGCACAGCAAAGAAACCATTGACAAAATGAAAAGGTAACCTATGAATAAAAGAAAATATTCACAAACCATACTTCTGATAAGTGGTTAATATCATATACTAGGGGCCTAGTGCATGAACTTGTGCACCTTGAAAGGAACTGTGGGCAGCGATGCTGCAGTGGGCACAGGGATGGGTCTTGGCCCATCCTCCGCACCCCTGCCCAGCCCCTCCTGCTGCAGTCCCCAGTCCCCTGTCCACCAGCAGCCCCGCTCCTACTGCTGCCACTCCCACATGCTGATGGCGCTGGCCCTGCTCACACCCGCTGATGATGCGGAGTGATTGGGGCCCGTGCCGGCTGTGGGTGCAAGCAGCGGCTGCTGCCCCGATTGCCCCTCAGGAGCAGGGGGAGGTGAAGAAGCCCTGAGGGATGATTGGGACCAGGGCCAGGCACCGGCAGCAGGTGCGAGCGGTGGCTCCAGCACCAGCAGCGGGTGTGAGCAGGGCCGGCATCGGCAGTAGGTGCAAGCGCCAGGCAGGACTGTAGTGCACAGGAGCAAAAAATTTTCAGTAACCACCAGAGGCTTGCCCCAATGACAGCAACCGGCGTCCTGCCTTGGTCTGGCCCCCCTGCTCACTTGCTCCACCACCCCGCCACAGTTGACGCTCGCCATGTTCCGCACGCACCCCCTGGTGGTCAGTGCACATCATAGTGACCGGTTGTTCAGTTCTGCCCTTCGGTATATTTGCATATTAGCCTTATATTATATAGAATTTGCAATACAACTCAATAACAACAACAAAATCTGTTTAAAAAGGATAAAGACATTTTCCCAAAGAATACATACAGAGGGCCAGCAGGTACATGAAAAGGTGTCAACATCACTAATCATCATGGAAATGGGAATCAAAACCACAATGAGATATCACCTTGCACCTCTGAGAATGACTATTATAAAAGAGACAGGAAATAACAAATGTTTATGAGGATGTGAAGGAAAAGGATCCTTATTAACCACTGGTGAGAATGTAAATTGGCACTGCCATAATGGAGATTCCTCAAAAAATAGAAATAGAACTACCTTATGATCTAGCGTTATACTCCTAGGTATTTATCCAAAGGAAACAAAAACACTAACTCGAAAACTTCTCTGCATGAATGTGCCATTAAAACAGATCTCATGGTAATAATGAAGCTACAAAATACACAATAACATGAAATAATAAGCAACAATAAAAAAAGGTGGGGTGGGTAGTCTGAGAACAAGTTCATAGCGTAATGAGCCTTCATTGTGTGGTGATGGTGGTGGTGGTATTTGTGTGCCAGAACTCCCACATGCTGATGGCGCTGGCCCTGCTCACACCCGCTGATGATGCGGAGTGATTGGGGCCCGTGCCGGCTGTGGGTGCAAGCAGCGGCTGCTGCCCCGATTGCCCCTCAGGAGCAGGGGGAGGTGAAGAAGCCCTGAGGGATGATTGGGACCAGGGCCAGGCACCGGCAGCAGGTGCGAGCGGTGGCTCCAGCACCAGCAGCGGGTGTGAGCAGGGCCGGCAATGGCAGCAGGTGCAAGCGCCAGGCAGGACTGTGGTGCACAGGAGCAAAAATTTTTCAGTAACCACCAGAGGCTTGCCCCAATGACAGCGATCAGCGTCCTGCCTTGGTCTGGCACCCCTGCTCACTTGCTCCACCAACCCGCCACAGTTGACGCTCGCCATGTTCCGCACGCACCCCCTGGTGGTCAGTGCACATCATAGTGACCGGTTGTTCAGTTCTGCCCTTCGGTATATTTGCATATTAGCCTTATATTATATAGAATTTGCAATACAACTCAATAACAACAACAAAATCTGTTTAAAAAGGATAAAGACATTTTCCCAAAGAATACATACAGAGGGCCAGAAGGTACATGAAAAGGTGTCAATATCACTAATCATCATGGAAATGGGAATCAAAACCACAATGAGCTATCACCTTGCACCTCTGAGAATGACTATTATAAAAGAGACAGGAAATAACAAATGTTTATGAGGATGTGAAGGAAAAGGATCCTTATTAACCACTGGTGAGAATGTAAATTGGCACTGCCATAATGGAGATTCCTCAAAAAATAGTAATAGAACTACCTTATGATCTAGCATTCTAATTCTGGGTATTTCTCCAAAGGAAACAGAAACACTAACTCGAAAACTTGTCTGCATGAATGTGCCATTAAAACAGATCTCATGGTAATAATGAAGCTACAAAATACACAATAACATGAAATAATAAGCAACAATAAAAAAAGATGGGGTGGGTAGTCTGAGAACAAGTTCATAGCATAATGAGCCTTCATGGTGTGGTGGTGGTGTTTGTGTGTCAGTATGAGTGTATTTGTGAGTATCTAATTCTATAGTAAAAGAACATTTAACATTAATTCAGCAGAAACATTTCAGTAATCAGTGATCTACTTAGCTTTGAAATTCTTGGGTTCTCTTTGGAAACACTGTTTAAAACTGCTACAGAACTTTCCTCCACCCTACTTTCTGGAGCATATCTAAGAGATAACTTTATAGGGTTTTGTGTGTGTGTGTGTGTGTGTGTGTGTGTGTGCGCTAATAACACTAATCTTAGGTACTTAGAGCCTTTAATTATAAATGGAATATTTTCTGTTCCCACTGAGTGTTGTAAAAAAATGAAATACAACCACTACAGGAAAAAGTATTAATCAGATCAGTTCAAGGTCAGAACTTAAGTGAACTTAAAAATCAAAACTATACGCCCTTAATGTGATAATATGTACTTATACAGAGCTTTGTGGTTGATGCCATCAACCACTTTCCAAATCTTGCCAATAATATTATTGCCATAAAATTGGAGAGTTGATTAGTGGGTTACTTAAAACAGTAATCTTATCCGTTAGAGGATTTATTTAAATCTAATTTAAAGAGTTTTTTAATATTTATTTTAACAGGAGTGTACTTAGAAATTTAAGATTAGAAAATAGTTTCAAATGAGTTCTACTGACACTAGAAGTTGGATATGTGCCTTTTTTTCCAAGGTGATCATATTTCCCTTAAGGCCAATTTGTCATTGATAAAACATTTGTCCAAAATCATTGATGGTATTTTGAGAACCCATGATCAATCAAGCTCCCCATTTGGATAGGCAACTATTATTTTAGTGATGATAGGTAGATATGCTATTTTCAGGTTAACTTTAATGATGTCTATATTTCTGAAATTGGAAAAATACCAGGATGGTATAATGTGCTTTTGCCTTATCTTACAATTAAGTTCCTATTGGAAATTCAGCAAAGGAAATAGTCAAAGGGTATCTGGAGGACTTATGAGATTTTTTATTTTGTGCAAATGGCCCTTTCTTATGGAACAGTTTGAATATACTGCCAATAATGAAACTGGATGTTTATAAAAATAAATTGCTGAAGGTTTTCCCATTTTGAAACTATTTTTTGAGGCACCAAAACCATGATGCCATTCTACTATTTGAGAGTCTATGTGTTCTACTTGCTATCTCCCAGCTCTTCCCTTCTCAATTTTAGCCATGGATACAGAAGCTTTTCACTTAACCATTTGTTCATTAATTTACCAACAGTTAATTGAATATCTGTTCCCAGGCACATTTTACATTGCACTAAAATTAGTTATTTAATGATTTATTTCTTTTTATCAGATTTGAGAATGTTTATCTTAATAGCTAGACTAATGGCTAATATTTAATACATTTTATATACATACTTGTCAAACAAATACATGAATGTGAAGATTCAAGAATGATCTTAAAAAATGAAGGAAAAAGAGACACCTAACATTTATTTAGCATGTAATATATGTTAGATATTTTGTGAAGCATTTCACTTAATTATTTTTTTTCATTATTTTATTCAACTTTTAGAGTAAATCTTTAAGGAAGTATAAAAATAATAGAATCATTAGGTCATGAATGATTTTAAAATTGAGGGCCTGCCTGAGCTTTCTTAAGGATGAGTATAGATAAAGAAGAGAAGAGGTCTGAGGACTGAGCTATAAGACATTCTGACATTTAGACATTGGGGTAATGAGGATAGTCCAACAAAAGATCTTGGAAAAAATAGCTAATGGAGTAGGAGACTTAAGTGACTTGTGTCTCCAAAATTAAGAAGAAAGTATTTCAGCAGAGGGAGTCATCAGCATTGTGAAATACTGCCAGTGGATTAAACAGGATGGAGGCTGATGATTGGGCTTATTGATGAGGAAGTTGCTGATGACCTTGTAAAGAGTATTTTTGATAGAGTGGTGGCAATAAAAGCCCATTTGAAATGGGTCCAAGAGAGAATGGGAAAAGAGATGGAGAGAGTAGGTATAGTGAACTCCTATGTTTTGCTCTAAAGACAATAGCTTATGGGAATATGTAAGATTAATGGAGTGGTTATCACTATTAAAGATATTATCACATGTCTTATGTTTATGAGAATAATTCAATAGAGAGGAGAAAAAAATTTTTAAAACCTCACCTGAGGATATTTTTACCATTGATTTTTTCAGGGAGAGTGTAAGAGAGAGGGAAAGACAGAGAAAAGCATAAATGTGAGAGAAACACATTGATTGGTTGCCTCCTGCATGCAGCCCGACCAAGGCCCAGGCTGGGGAGGAGCCTGCAACCAAGGTATGTGCCCTTGACCATAATTGAACCTAGGACCCTTTGGTCTGCAGGCCAATGCTCTATTTGCTGAGCCAAACTGGCTAGGGCAAGAGGCAAATCTTTTAATGCAGGAGAAAGAGGATCATTTGCTGGAGTAGGGTTCTTCAGTGAAGAAAAAAATATGGAGCCCATTGCACAAGTAGAGCATTTGATTCTATAAGGATTCTATATATAATGAATGAATATATATATATTCATTCATTATAACAGGAGAGGTGAATAGCATATGAATTAAAATGGGGAGTGCTGATAAATTTGGAAGTGGGATCATGTAGAAATTCACTCTTTTCAATTTCTACATGAAATAAGGAGCATAATCATTTATTGAGAACGAGGAAGGCAGTTGCTATGGGTGGAATTGTGTCCCCTCACTCAGTTCATATGTTAAAGTCCTGTCCTCCAATGTGATAGAATTTGGAGATGGGACCTTTGGGGGAAAATTAGGTTTAGATGAGGTCATGTAAATGGTGCCTTCATGATAGGATTAGTGCCCTTATAAGAAAAAACACCAGGAAGGTGGGTTCAAGATGGAAGTGAAGGAAGATCCTGAACTTGCCTCTTCCTATGGACACACTAAAAATATAGCCCATATAGAGCAACTCTCTCTGAAAAGGACCTGAAGATTAGCAGACAGCAGATAAAGCATTGGAACTCACACAAACAGAGCAGCAAAAAAACTAAGAAGTGAAGATGGCTTAGGGGACCTATGCGACAACATCAAGCAGAATAACATTTGCATTATAGGGGTCCCAAAAGAAGAGAGAGTCAGAAAAATTATTTGAAGAAATAATGGTTGAAAACTTCCTAACCTAGAGAAGGAAACAGACATTCAGATACAGGAAGCCAAAGAGATCCATATCAATATACATTACAATTAAAATGTCAAAAGGTAATGATCAAGAGAGAATCTTAAAAGCAACAAGAGAACAAAACAAAATGCGGTCATAAAAATATAGAACTTTGGACTGTGTTACAATTTAAGTTGCTATCAACTTAGAATAGATTGTCATATACATAGGATGTTATATGAAAACTTCACAGTAAGCAAAAAGCAAAAATCACAGTAGATACACACACACACACACACACACACACATGTGCGCACGCACGCACACAAGAAAAGAATCTAAACATAACACTAAGGAAATTCATTAAACCACAATGAAGAGAGAAATAACAATAAGGAACAGAGAGTAACTACAAAAACGTCTAGAAAACAATTAACAAAACAATTAGCAATCTGTACATATCTATCAATACTAACTTTAAACATAATTGGACTAAGTTTAATAACTGTCCTCAAACTCTTCCACAAAAATTGAAGATAAAGGAAAGTTTCCAAACTAATTTTACAAAGCCAATAGTACTCTGATACCAGAACCAGAAAAGGATACCTCTCTCCCCACCAAATAAATAAATAATAGGCCAATATCCTTCAGAATAATTGACCCTGTTGTATATATGCACAATGGAATACTACTAAGCCATATAAAGAAGGAAACCTTGCCATTTATGACTTCATGAATGGACCTTGATGATATGTTAAGTGAAGTTGGAGAAAGACATACCATATGACTTCAGTTATATGTGGACTCTAAAAAAAAAACCCCAAAGGAACAAACAAAACAAAACAAAAAAACTTCATAGATGCAGAGAACAGATGGTGATTACCAGAGGGCCGGGGCTTGGGAGAAGGGCAAAATGGGTGAACAGTTGTGTCATTATTCTGTGGGAAGTTGGGTTGTTGGAATAAGGTTGACTGAGTAGCTCAGGGAAAGACTATTGAGTGAAACATGTTATGGGGCAAAAATCAAGTCAAAAGTTGTTTAACATTCTGACCTTAGGAGCGGGGCATTTCAGTGCACAGCAGTGTGAGGACACTCCTTCAGCCTTTTGTCATGCCAAGCCGGTTCCCTCACCTGTCAGAGCAGCAATCAGAATAGAGACATGTCAGGTTGCTCCAGGTCCATAAGCTTGTGTTCTCTCAGCCACAAGATAAGGCAGCAGTAGTGGCCAGACCACGTTCTGCTTTGGCGAGTAGGAAAAAATGGTTGATGTGTGTTGGTGGGGAGGGACGGATGTGAAGGATTACTATTTTTCATAAAAGTCCTCGTCAAGTTTTGCGTCTTTATGTACATATGTGTTGGATCTAAAAAACTTACTGAAAACTATAATGAGGTCCAGTTCTTCACAGTAATTCCACCCTTGAGAATCTACCATAATAAACTAATCCTAAATATAGAAAAGAACTTTACACTCACAGAAGTTCATAGGAGCCTCATCAATAATTGTGAAAAAGTGGAAAAGTGGAAACAGAATATCTACTCAGAAGGAAAGGATTAAATGAACCATGGTACACTCACTCATTAAAATATTATTTATCCACTAAAAAAATTTACAAAGATTATGTAAGGACATGGAGAATGCTAATGGAATAATAGTAAGTGAGAAGAGTAGACTATAAAAATCATATGTACAGTTATATTTGTCATCTATACTTTTGACACACATTCGTGTCAAAGGCTTGGAAGACAAAACACCAACACAGAAAAACTAGTTGAAGGTAGCCGGTAGGAAAATTGATGTTTTGTTTCTACTTGTCTGAATTTTCAAATGCCTGTTCATAAATGTTTTTGAATGAAAAAAAAATGTTATACAGAATAACAATAGTGTATGTAAATGACAATAATGTACATTTAAGCTATGGAAAGAAAGAGGAACTGTAATAATACAAGCCTGACCCCCTTAAGTCCATCGCCATTAAAACCAAGGAAAGTCCCAACACTTCAAAAACGTAATTGAATGTTCCTATTACAGCTGCTTTAGGAATAACTTTCGAAGTGATGCTTGTAATAGAACCTAAAATAAATAAATGTTCTAGATAGGTGCAGAGCTGGGTTTGCTCTGAATCACTGGACTGGAAAGCTCTGTTTGATTAACCAGCACGGGCAAGCTGGAACTTAACTTGAATCTTTGGTTCTGTTGTGTCCATTTTGCTTATTCCACTTGAAAAAAAACATTAACATCGTATTGGGAAAGTGTGGGGGTGGGAAATTATGGACAAATGTGTTTTAGATTAGAGACCCTTCTAGACCACGGCTCCAAGGTGAAATTAGTCATTGGCACGAACGCTCCTTTTCAAAACTGTTTATGGTGCAGAAGCAATGGCGTGTGCACGCGCCAGGTTTTCTCAGCTTCTCACGTTTCTGTGCAATCACGTGAACCGAGATTGAGTGAGGAAGTGGCAGCCAGGGCTTCTAATTTGTGACCCACTAACATAGTATTTTTTTTCTTTTTAAATGTCTGAGGAACTGGTTGCTATTAGTGCATAGCTTTTCCGAAATGTTTAAAAGCACAATAAATAGGCTTTCTTGCTTATTGCCCTAAAACTAGGGTTTTAGTACAATTTAAAGAAAAAATAAAACCCGCCATTGCAGCAACATGCATGGCCCTTGAGGGCTTTAGGCAACTCCTAGAATAGGCTGGTGACTGCCCGAGGTGGTGGAGGCGAGGGTGAAATGGGGAAAGGTGTCCAAGAGGTACAAAGGCACAAGCTTCCAGTTATAAAATAAATGTCCTGGGGGTGTAATGTGCAGTAACATACCATATTGTATATTTAAAGGTTGCTAAGAAAATAGATCCTAAAAGTTCTCATTAAAAGAAAAAGAATTGTAACAGTGTGTAGTAATGGATGTTAACTAAACTTAAGTGGCAATCATTTCCTAATAAATAATATATATCAAATCATTATTTTGTACACCCAAAACTAATGCAATGCTATATGTCAATTATATCTCAACAAAAACGATAAAAGAAAAGGCAAAATAAGTAATGCTTTTGGATATATAAATCTGAATAACACTGATAGGCTACACGGTATTGTATATAATTTTACTCTTAAAAATATGTTTTTATTGATTTTTAGAGAGAGAGGAAGGGAGAGGGAGAGACAGAAACATCTATCGACTGCCTCCTGAATGCCCCCTACTGAGGATCGAGCTGCAACCCAGCACATGCCCTGACCAGGAATGGAACCGGTGATCTCTTGGTGCATGGGACAATGCTCAACCCACTGAGCCACACCAGCTGCACTTACCTTGCCCTTCTTTTCCAAATGTAGCATTAGTTATTATTTATTATAAAGGTAATAATAAAAATATATGAGAGGTCTTTCTATGTATTTTGGACTTTTGCAAATTTTAGAAGATAGACACATGTAATAGATCAGGTCACTACATTTTGGCTCTTCTCTCTTTTTTTTTTGCATTCCCAGTGAGATAATTATATTACAGGAATTTGTATATTCTGTCTGACACTATCTACTAGTTTTACTTTCAAACTAGACTGCTGCCTTCAGCATTGTGCAATGCTTGGCTAGCATCATGTTTTGGCTGGGTCAGGAGATTCTTGTGTTATACATTATTACAATAGCTTGTATTATTGAGTCCAGATATGTTTATATGTGTCTTTCTTGTTCTCAGTTTCTGGAGGTTAATCGGTCTAGCGGTGTTCTTTTCTTTGCAGAAAGGAATCTGGGAATTCTTCGCAGTGGATGTAACTGCCATGAAAAATGGGGAAAAAAATAACTGAATGAACTCTTTGGAGAAAAAACTGCTAACTGACTCAAAGGATACTCAAAAAATCTCAAATTAGAAGAACTTTAAAAATAAATTCTTACCGAGGACATTTTTTTATTTATTTTTTTTAGAGAAAGGGGAAGGGAGAGAGAGGGAGAGATAGAAACATCAGTGTGAGAGAAACATCAATTGGTTGCCTCCTATACGCACTCCCGAACTTTTTTTTTTAGAGAGAAACATCAATTGGTTGCCTCCTATACGCACTCCTGAACCCAAAGCCTATTGTGTGCCCTCACCAGGAATTGAACTTGCAACCTTTTGGTGTAAGGGACAATGTTTCAAACAACTGAGCTCCTAGTCAGGGCTAGAAGAACTTCTTTTTTTAATGTAGAGTCCCTTCACATTCTTTCTGAGTATCAGAAGTCAAAAAAACAAAAACAAAAAAACAGTGTTCAATGAAAATTCTTTTTCTTAAAATAAAAATAAAGACTTGATTGATTTTACACATTCTTTCTGAGTATCAGAAGTCAAAAAAACAAAACAAAAAACAGTGTTCAATGAAAAGTTCTTTTTCTTAAAATAAAAAAAAAACTAGATTGATTTTAGAGAGGGAGAGAGAGATAAACATCAGTGATGAGAGAGAATCATTAATTGGCTGCCTCCTGCATGCCCTACACTGGGGATTGAGCCTGCAACACGGGCAATATGCCCTGTACTGGAATTGAATCGTGACCTCCTGGTTCATAGGTCAACACTTAACCACTGAGCCACACCGGCCAGGCAATGATAAGTTCTTAAATACATAAAGTGGTGTGTATGCTTCTGAAATGGAAACTAGCTCTGTATTTGGACAGCAAAAGAAGAGCAGCACAGCCAAGCGGAGTGCAGTGGCTGATAGCATTTTCCTTGGTTCAGCAATATGAACACAGATTAATTTATCTTGAAAGTTCCAGCCAATCTGGTTTTCACAGAAAGGGCTCCATTGTGATCTCTGTTCCAATATAGCCAATACACAAGATGGAGCAAAATTAGATTTATATTTGTTTGTATGGAAAATAATACAATAATTAATAAGTAATAATACAAGAATAAACTCTGTGTTTTACGTACTCACAACCATGAAGTTACTTTTGCACAACCCTGTATGAATGCTTATCAATCACTGGACACAATATAAAGTTTTATTTTTATCTCCTATTGCTCCTTTAAATTTTTAGTTGGGGAAAGCTTTTCTCTGTACACCAGACGAAAACTTAGCCAGTCCCCAAATGTTGGTGCTCATTTTAGCAGTATGCCATTACTTTGAGAGGTAAGACACAGTGCTAAATATGCTAAATTAAAAAATATATAATCCAATGTAAAAAATTAATTAGAATCTTGACTTTTAAGCCAGATGAAGAGGCCCAGGCCTGTAGATGGGGAACAGGAAAGGGAAGTTCATCAGTAACTTACCTGGACTTGGACTCATCAAGCTAAGACCATGCCATGGTTGAGAGTTAGAAGGAAAGAAGGGGACATAGGAAAGGGAAGTCCTTTCCTGGCGGTGTCTTTGTAAGCTGGCTTCTCAGTGTGGTCCTGGCAGCTGTGTGTAGCTGATGCTTTCTCCCGTGGGTGCTCCGAATCCCCCGAGTGACCCTTCTCAGTGGCGGTGCTCACAGCATGGGCCACCTCTCTCCTTCAGCCCACAGCCCTGGTGCTGAGAGAGCTGCATCTTGGGGCTACATCCAAGTCCTTCTGTGCTCCAGACCAGCTCTCTCCTCCATAAGCCCACATTTGGTCCATGGGAATCACACGCTTCTGAACTTTTACTCATAAAAGAACAGTGATGTTGCAAACATAGCCCTGTGCTCGCTTCATTGTCCTGAAACAGGCCACTCTCACTTTCTCAGTCCATGGCACCCCCATTACAGGAAGAGCAAGCCCTCCAAGCGCCCCAGCTAACGACCCTACACACATTGAGACAAGGGATGACACTCTCCTCTCCTTTCCCCTTGGGGAGTGCAGGTGAGGCTCAAGCCCCGCTTTTCCCATAGAAATGTTCCTCACAATAGCCTCTCTCATTCCCTGCATGCTCTGACCCCTTTTTATATTCTTGTTCTGACCGAGGGGCCCAAGAAGTAGGAAACCAGGTTTTGTACGTTTTATTTGTGAATTCCACATTTTGCCTGGCCCCTGGCTTTGGCACATAGCTGGCTCCTTTTATGTTCCTTGCCTGCACCGAAACTTCAGTTAACACACTGTTGTACTGATGTGAACTCTAAAGGCAGCCGTGTTACTTTGATCTTAGCCTAATAAAATACAAGATACTAATTTAAATTTGAATTTCAGATAAACAATGAGTAATTTTCTTTGGTATATCCCATGTACTGTTAGAGGCATGTGGAAACTAAAAAGGTATACATTGTTTAGCTTAAATTCAGATTTAACTGGGCATTCTGTATTTCATTTGCTAAAGTTGGCAAGTTTCTCCTATCCAATACTTTTTAAGTGCAAATGAAAAATACTTTTATTAACATTTCATTATCTGCAGGTGTGTATGTATATATTTATGTCACTTATATCCCAATTTGGATAATTAGGTCTAACCTGTACTAGAGGCATAAAATAACTGGTCAGCAAATCTGTTTTGATGTCAATGTGTATGGTTCTGCTTGAGGGTCCATAAGACTGACCATCTTCCTGCTACTACTTTGTCTTCTATCTACACATGTGTAATAAACCTGAGCGTAGTGCAAAGTTCATTTTGCCTATGAGGCCTGGTTTTAGAGAGTTATGATCTGATGGAGAGCACTTTGAATAGTCAATGAGTGGTTTGTTCTGCTATTAAACACTTCTTACCTTCTTTCCTTTACTCTTTAACTCACAAATACTTGCTATTGATGATGTCTTGTAAGGAGTTCAAAATGCATTACAAATGCCTCCTATCAAGGCTATCTGATCCCACTGTTGATATTTACTAGATATTGTGCTGTGATCATGCTTTTTTAATGATAAAAAAAAGGGCCGAGCAATGAGGTTACCAAAATCATAGAGCAAGAAAGTGATTCACCAAATCAAGGGCTCTACTCGATGTTTTCCATTCACCAGAGGTTCATTTAACAACACAATCTTTGTGAGGAGGAGTCAATTCTGTGTGTTCTTGAGAGCCTAGCTGGTGGCAGATGGAGACAGAGGGTTTCCATAGTAAGATGGCTGAGGTTTGTTTAGAGTGCAGAGTGCCCGAGAGGAGTGTGGGAAGGGGTTGCATGGAAGAGAGACTTCTCCCTAGCTGTAAATTCTGGAAAATTTTAGCAGGAGATAGCATAGTGGAAAAAGACATTTTTTGGAAATTACCTAGGTGATGCTTTAAATATATAACAAGTGTTTCTGATTACAGAGGGACAATTTTATTTTTCTTTCATAGCCTGAGAGCTCATAGCATTACCACTGTAATGCTTCACTATTTTATTTCTAAACTTGAAAGGACAGGGTCTCAATGAAGTTATCTTATATTTGTGGGAAATGCACAGGATGGAATAGGAGATGACTATTTTAGAAGAAGCTAATGCGGAGGAGAAACTCATACATCATAAACATAATCTGGTCATTTTCTACCTCCACAATGATGGAATGGCACTGGCTAGAATAGTAGTATTTACGTAGTGTTGGTCTGCAGCAATGGAAGTCTACTGCAGTGACCACCTCTGTGTTCACCTCTGAGTGTAACAGAAGAGGTGTAGGGACTCATAATACTTACATGAAGAGGAGAAGATTTAAGTGGGACCTCCTAGCTTTCTTCAAATATTCAGAATGCTTCCTTTTAAGGAAGATGGATGGGATTAGTGTAGTTGAGTATAACCACAGAACCAATGATGTCAAGGACTTGGGCCTGAACAAATGGAAGGACTGAATAGACATGGAATGAGATGAGGAAGACTGTGTGTTTTGGAGTTGGGTGTGTGTGGTGGGGGTACCAGCAGCTTTACAGGAATATCGCTTTAATCATCTTAAAACATTATAACCTTTGAGATTAAACAGTATAACCTTTGAGGTTATAATCCCCATTGTATAGAGGAGGAAAATGAGATAGAGAGAAGTGGAGGAACAGGGCAGCTTTCAAAGTGCTGAGGTGCCTGCAGAGAGGTGCCTGACTCCAGACTGGTCCTCTTAACAATTACGTTGTGGTGTCTCAGAATAAACCCCGTTATAACATGGCCTCAAGTGGCCCTCAGCAGGGAGCAGATGGCACAGGCTTCAAAAGCACAGACACTGAGTTGTAGGAATTTGAAGGAGGAAACATAAGGAACAGAAAAAGGAAAAGACTAGAACTCCAGTCCTGAACACAGACAATGATTGCTGCCTCTTGCTGATTATTTTTGGGGAAGAAACGCATTTTGAATACAGAGACTTTTCTTTTTAGCTAATTGTTGAATTTTAAAAAACTACCTATTTTATTCTAAACTGGAATTGATTCTCTCATTTATCTAAGTTGAGCACAGAGGTACTCTTTCCCCCAATTAAATGGTTCACTTTCATTTTTAATCATTCTGGCTATCATTTTCATCATGATTAAGAACTTTTAAATTTTGCATTATGTACACAACCATCTTCTGTTTAAAAAATAAATATTAAAGATCATTTGAAAAATATAGCAAAGTATTAAAAACATAAGGTCACACTAAGAGATAACTATGAATGATCTTTTAGTACATTTCCTTTCAATATATTTTCCTTTAGTATTTTTAGCATCCATATATGTAAATGCTATTTATGGTGGATATTACACCATACGTGCAATTTTGTACTATGCTTTTCTGTGGACATGATAATCATGACATTTTCCCATGTTACTGAATTCTTTGTAAATACTATAATATCCATTCATAATTCTTTTAAGCATGCTCCTATTGTTGAACTGACACATAACTTTGTAATGTCTTTTAAAACAGACTTTTTTTTGGGCTTTGCTCGGTGGAGCATTGTTCTGTATATCAAAGGGTGGTGAGTTCCATCCCTGGTCAATGAGCATATGGGAGGCAACCTATCTATGTTTCTCTCTCACATCAATGTTTCTCTCTCACATCAATGTTTCTCTCTCACATCAATGTTTCTCTCTCTCTCTCTCTCTTCCTCCCTCCCTCCCTCCAAAAATCGATGGGGACATATCCTCGGGTGAGGATTTAAAAAAAATTAAAATAAAAAACACTTTTTGGCACATTACTAATATTTTCTAAATATAACTATTTGTGTTTAGAATAAAAAGATATGGAGATTGTGTGGTCTTTCATGTGCCAATGTTGCTGTGTGTAATGTTCTCTCTGATAAGAGAGTAAGTTTGCTATCTGATAAAGTCACTTCACTGGAGATCTCTGCTTCATGCTCTTTGACTTTTTGGTATCATTAATGCTCTTTTACATGTCAATAAACTTTATCACAAACATCTCTTTTAAAAGCAAGCAATAAAATGATGTGCCCCATGCCAATGTTTGTATTTTTGTAACAGTCTTTTTGGAACTTTTATAGGAAGCAATAAATACAAATCTCTCCAAATAACAATGCAAACTTCAATTTTATTTTAATGATATTTTCCCCTCAAAGTGTTTAAGTGTTTCATGTCTTTCAGGGATTAAAACTAAGCTATTGCTATGGTCTATGATGAGCACACTGGGATACATCTGTAAATTTCAAGTTTTGGGAATTAAATTTGCTTTAAGCTCTGAAAACAGTCTCCTGTGTGTTCATATGTCTAATAAATATATTCTAATACTGATCTCTGTTTATACTTAAACAGATTTTTTTATTTGAATAACCATAACTTCAATAACTTATGACTAAGCTATGAAGATGCTATGTACCCACTTTATTTTCACATACGTATTTAAATCTCACCAATTTTCATGAAGTATTGTGGGAGCTCATGTGTAGGTCAAGTTTATAATATCCAAGAAATAAACTTTATCTTGTTTAATCTGATTGAATAAAGAGGTATTTAGTCAATATCATATTCTATTTAAGAGAAACTCCTATGTAATAAGAGATGGCCAATTTTAAAAGTTAAACATGACAAAAATATATCTAACATTAAGATTATGCTGAGTAG
This sequence comes from Myotis brandtii, assembly GCF_000412655.1. Classification (NCBI taxonomy): domain Eukaryota; kingdom Metazoa; phylum Chordata; class Mammalia; order Chiroptera; family Vespertilionidae; genus Myotis; species Myotis brandtii. The sequence continues at coordinate 4,624,422 of NW_005360891.1, read as the reverse complement.
AATTTAATCTTTGATAATTTATACATGTATATTTTGATTATAAAATATTTAAATTATACGTATCAACTGCTCTTGCATTGTGGATATTTTGAAGTTTAATAAGAAAAACCCAAGAATTTTGGAGCTGGAAGGGCCCAAAAACTTAATCTAGTAAAAACCTATTGGAAGACAGGAGTCAAATAAGTTCAAGTAACGCAGCTCCAGAAATAAGCTCCAGGTTGTCCAACCTCTCACTCATGGATTCACTCCACAATAGCACCTCAGTCACTCTTCTTTATGAGGCAGAGGCTTGTACAGATGTAACATTAGGTTACTAAGCTTCTTGTTCAAATATCCTGAGAGAAGAGTGACATTACTAAGATGGTGATACAGATTGTTCCCGATTTCACTCCTCCTCACCAGGTGAACAATGAACAACTATTCAAGAAAAACACATCACAGAGAGAATCCTAGAATTGGGGCTGAAGCTAGAGCACCCCCATGAACCATAGAGACCAAGACATACTGCATTAGAAGTGAAAGGGGGGTGGCTACTTGCTAACCACACTGCCCCTCCCACAGCCAGTGCAGCACCACACCAAGACCTCTACCTGGAGCCCATGGTTTCTCCAGTGAGAAAAGAAAGCCTCGGATGGACGTCCAGCTCCTCCAGCCTTGTGGGTTACTTACTGGGAGCCCCACTTCAGTCTCACCCCATGGGTTTGCAGGGGAATCTGCAAAGGCTAATCACTGAGAATCAATTACAATAGAGAATGGGCGGGTGGGGGAGTTGCAACAACCAGTGTACAGATCTTGGCAGACGGAGTTCCTAACTGCAAGGCCCAAGTAGTAGTTTGAACCAGTGTATTCCCTCATCTGCAGAGCCAAGACAGTGGTGGAGTCTGACCAGGGAACTTGGCAGGAAATATGTATGCCCGGTTCAAGTCCTCAAACAAGAGCCTTGCCAGCCATGGAACCTGGTCAAGACCACAAACCTTTTGGCCTTGGAGTTGGTTCTCTCTCTTCGCCGGGACAGGGAAACTATTTGTAACATCACCCACTGCTGAATAGATCTTCATCCCATCCAACCAGTGCACTCACCCAGAGCACATGGGAAGCTGTGTAGCCCATCCAACACCCTTTGTACAGTAGCTCTTGAACAGACAGCATAGCCTGTGGCTTTCCCCGTCTGCAGAGCAAAACCAGTGGCCCTGTCTGGCTAGGGAATTCAGTGTAATCTGTCCAATGAGCTAGGCCAGCCCTAGGGCCTGTTTTGCTCCCTTGCCAGGGCAGGACACTAATTCGTAGCCCCGCCTACTGCAGAGAATAGCACCCAGTCCTAACATCTAGGAAGCCTGAATAGAGAACCCAGGCAACTGAAGAGCCCATCCTACAGCCTTGTTAGGTAGGAAAACTACAGGCTAATGTCCATGATGAATATAGATGCAAAAATTCTCAGTAAAATACTAGCAAGACAAATTCAGCAGCACATTAAAAGGGGATTTATCCCTGTAATACAAGGATGGTTCAACATATGCAAATCAATACATGTGATATATTACATTAATAAAAAGAAAAAATCATATCTGGGATACAAGGATGGTTCAACATATGCAAATCAATGCATGTGATATGTTACATTAATAAAATGAAAAAAAGCCATACGATCATCTCAATAGATGTGAAAAAAATTGACAAAATTCAACACCTGTTGCTAAAATCTCTAAAATTATAGAATGAACAGACCTCAACATAATAAAGACCATATATATATAAAAACCCAGCCAACATCATACTCAATGGTGAAAGGTTAAAAGCTTTCCCTCTAAGATTAGGAACATAACAAGTGTGCCCATTCTCACCGCTCCTATTTAGCATAGTGCAGAAAATCCTAACCTGAGTAATCAGGCAAGAAAAAAAAACACCACCTGTTAATGTAATAAAGAAATTCAGTAACAATGCAGGATACAAAATTAACAACAAAAAAAATCAGTAGTGTTTCTATACACTAAGACAAAATTTCTGAAAAAATAAAGAAAATACTATGTTCAGTAGCATCAAAAACAATAAAACACTTGGGAATAAATTTAGCCAAGGAACTGAATGATCTCTACAATGAAAACTATAAGACATTGATAAAAGAAATTAAAGAGGACACAAACAAATGGAAAGATATCTGTGTACTATAGATTGGAAGAATTAATATTTATTAAAATAGCCATATTACCCAAAGCCATCTGTATATTCATCCCTATCAAGATTCCAATGGTGCTTTTTGCAGAAGTAGATAAAACAATCCTAAAATTTAATTGGAACCACAAAAGATCCCTAATAGCCAAAGCAATCCTGAAGAAAGAAAAAGAACAAAGCATGAGGTATCATGCTTCCTGATTTCCAGCTATATTACAAAGCTATAGCAATCAAAACAGTATAGCGCTGGCATAAAAACAGACATACTGACCAATGGAACAGAACTGAGAGCCAAGAAGTAAACTGATTCATATACAGTCAACTAATATTTGACAAAAAGCATAGAGCACGCATGGGGAAAAGACAGCCTCCTCAGTAAATGGTACTTGGAAAATTGGATATTCACAAGTAAAATAATGAAACTAGGCCCATATCTCTCCCCACTCACAAAAAAATTAATGTGGAATGTATTAGAAACTTAAATGTAAGACTGAAAACCATAAAACTCCTTGGCGGAAAAAGCAGGAAAAAAGCTCTTTGACATGGGTCTTTGAAATAATTTTTTGGATATGATACCTGAAGCACAATCAACAACAGAAAACAGGCAAGACTCCATCGGACTAAAATGTTTCTACACAACATAAGAAATGTTCAACAAAACTAAAAGACAACCCAAAATGGGAAAACATATGCTCAAACCAATCATTTGATAAGGGGTGAATATCCAAAATATATTTTAAAAATTTATACAACTTAATTGCAAAAAAAATAGTATTCCAATTAAAAATGAGCAAAGGATATAAATAGAATATCTGGGGCATTTTTCTAAAGAAGATGTAGAATATAGAAGAAATAGAATACCTGAGTGGCCAGTCAGTCCATGAAAATATGCTCATTACTAATCATAAGGTAAATGAAAATCAAAACCACAATGTGATATCTACCTTGCACCTGTTAGAATGGCTATCATCAAAACGACAGGGTGTAACAAATGGTGGAGAGAATGTAGAGAAAAGGAAACCTTATGTGCTGTTGATGGGATTGTAAGTTGGTTCAGCCACCATAGAAACACAGTATGGAGGTTCCTTAAAAAAGTTAAAAATAGATCTACCTATGATCCAGCAATTCTACTTCTGGGTCTTTATCCAAAGGAAATGAAAACACGATGCATCCCCGTTATTTACAATAGCCAAGATGTGGAAACAAACTAAGTGTTCATCAATGTGTGAATGAATAAAGTTGTGAGGATACACACACACACACACACACACACACACACACAATGGAATAGTATTCAGCCAAAAAAAGAAAATTTTACCATTTGCAACAACACGGACAGACCTTGAGCGCATTAGGCTAAGTTAAAATAAGTCATACAGATAAAGACAAATACTGTTTGATCTTACATGTGGCATCTAAAATAAATAGGAAAAGCCAAATCCATCGCAAAATAGATCAGATTTGTGGTTTTCTGTGGTGGGGGATAGAGGGAAGGGGAATTGGATGAAGGTGGTCAAAAGGTACAAACTTCTAGTTCAATTAAATTACATTGAACATGTAAGGATGTACATTAACATTTAAATGTTATGAGAGTAAATCCTAAGAGTTTGCATCACAAGGAAAAACATTTCTCTTTTTATCTTTCGTGTGTGTACATAAATGAGATGATGTATGTTAATATTATGGCAATCTTTTCACAATATATGTAAATCAAATCAATATACCTAAACTTATATGGTGCTGTATGTTAATTATTTTTCAATAAAAGTGGGGGGAATATCCCAAGAGAAATGTATGGTTATAATTTTAACGATATTATCAAACTATTTTCATATTCCCCCAGTTTTAAGATGCCATGTGTGATAAAATTTATTTAATTACAGTAGTTCAGAAAAAAACCTACCTCCATATTAATGTTATAACATTACCGAATCCAGAAAAAGTAAAGTATACATACATTTTAGATTCAAAGATGTAATCACATGTGTTTTTGGGGTTACTTGTTGGCTTTTATACATTTAGGCTCTGTTGAGACACTATTTAAAGAGACCACTTATTGACCTATTTAAAGAAATAGGTATGGTGCCATTTCTTTAAATCTGTCAGTGGGTCCATCTCATGTCTGAACAGGTGCTTTTACTTGATTCTTTATAAGGATTAATAGAATCTTAAATTCTACTTTAAAAATATTCAATTTACATTAAGTCAGACAGAGAAAGACAAATACCTTATGATTTCACTTATACATGGACTCAAATACAAAATAAAAGAACAAACAAAAATATAAATAGACTCATAGATACAGAGAACAATATGAGGGTTGCCAGATGAGAGGGGGGTTGGGGGACTGAGTAAAAAGGTGAGGGGATTAAGTAAAAATTGGTAGTTACAAAACAGTCATGGGGATATAAAATACAGTACAGGGAATATAGTCAATAATATTGTAATAACTATATATGGTGCCAGGTGGGTACTAGGATTATCAGGGGTATCACTTCATAAATTATATAAGTGTCTAACCACTATGCTGTAGGCCTGAAGTTAATATAAAATAATATTGAATGTCGACTGTAATTGAAAAATATTCAATTTACAGTTAACAGAGGTTTCAGACAGTTATTTCTTGCAGTATTTTTCTAAGTTTTGGATTACAAATCCATTGCTCAAGTGCTACTGCTTATGGCTCTTCTCCCTATGGACAGTCATTGAGCTAAAATGTGGAGCTTATATGGAATGAAATCCATAAAACAGAACTCTAGCAACTGCTATCCTAAGAGCTGAATGGGATCTCAGCTAAAAACTATTTATCAACCCTTTCTTGCTCCTGGTGAAGCCCCTAGGTGGGTGTGCTTAGAATAATGTATCTATTAGTCTTGTTCTATTCTAAACCTCTTTTCTTAGTTCTGTTTCTGCCTCTGACCCATATGGTTTGCGTCTATATCCTACATCTGGGAGTAATCAAAAGTAGCAAATGTTTACCTGTAGTTGTTCAAAGCTCAGCTTGTAAGGGACAAATGTCTGAACTCCATGGGTTCTGTCAACTGTAATTCTACTGCTTCTTCTATCTGCTATTGCTCAATCTTTGAGTTTGAGGAAGTATAGTTCTCTTGTGCAATTCCTTCCAAATGCTCCCGAGTAATAAGAACGACCAAAATATTTTTTAAATAAGTTTTGGCAGGAAATATTGCCTGTACCAAGAGCTGCCAGGAGACATTCTCCCATGATGGAAATCCTTTCTAAATCCCATTTCCTTCATAGTTGTTAGTTCTTCCACTTAAAACCAATACAAGTAGAAATAAACATGCAAAAAAACTTACAAAAAATTATTGCTCTATGGCCCTATATCTGCAAAAGGCTAGATTAGAGTATTGCTTATAACATGGGAATTACATTAGGGTCTAAAAATCACTTTTTGTTGTTGTTAATCCATTGGTTTCTAGAGAGAGCGGGAGGGAAGAGGCAGGTAGGAAGAGAGAGAGAAGAGAGAAACATCGATGTGAAAGGCACATCGGTTGTTTGCCTTCCAACCAGGGCTGGAAATTGAACCTGCAACCCAGGTATATGCCCTTGACCAGGAATTAAACCTGTGACCCCTTTGGTCCACGGGCTGATGCTCTAACCACTAAACAACTGGCCAGAGCAAAATCACTCTTTCTTTACTTGAGATTGTTTGCAACCCACACAGCGAAGATATTGGTCATAGGAAACAGTTGCTTCCAAATCTTTGAAAGATAGAAAAAGAATAAGTTGATACACCATGACCAAGTAGGATTTATCCCAGGGATGCAAGGATGGTACAATATCCGCAAATCAATAAACATGATACATCACATAAACAAATTGAAAGAAAAAAACCACATGGTCATATCAATTGATGCAGAAAAAGCATTTGACAAAATCCAACACCCATTTTTGATAAAAACTCTCAGCAAGGTGGGAATAGAAGGATCATACCTCAACATAATAAAAGCCATATATGACAAACCCACAGCCAACATCATACTCAATGGACAAAAACTAACACCATTTCCCCTAAAAACAGGAACAAGACAGGGATGCCCACTCTCACCACTCCTGTTCAACATAGTACTGGAAGTATTAGCCATTGCAATTAGACAAGAAGAAGAAATAAAAGGCATCCAAATTGGAAAAGAGGAAGTAAAACTGTCCTTATTTGCAGACGACATGATATTATACATACAAAACCCTAGAGACTCCATCAAAAAACTACTAGACTTAATACATGAATTTGGCAAAGTAGCAGGATACAAAATTAATGCCAAGAAATCTGAGGCATTTCTATACACCAATAGTGAACTTTCAGAAAGAGAGATTATAAAAACAATCCCATTTACCATCGCACCAAAAAAATTAAGCTACCTAGGAATAAACTTAACTAAAGAGGTAAAAGACCTCTACTCAGAAAACTACAGGACGTTGAAAAAAGAGATAGAGGAAGACATAAAGAGATGGAAGAACATACCATGTTCTTGGATTGGTAGAATCAACATCATTAAAATGTCCATACTACCCAAAGCAATCTATAAATTCAACGCACTTCCCATTAAAATACCAACAGCATACTTCACAGATCTAGAACGAACTCTCCAAAAATTCATCTGGAACAAAAAACGACCCCGAATAGCTGCAGCGATCCTGAGAAAGAACAAAGTAGGTGGGATCTCAATGCCAGATATCAAGCTGTATTACAAAGCCACTGTTCTCAAAACTGCCTGGTACTGGCACAAGAACAGACATATAGATCAATGGAATAGAATAGAGACCCCAGAAATCAGCCCGAACCAATATGCTCAATTAATATTTGACAAAGGAGGCAAGAACATACAATGGAGCCAAGATAGTCTCTTCAATAAATGGTGTTGGGAAAATTGGACAGATACATGCAAGAAAATGAAACTAGACCACCAACTTACACCATACACAAGAATAAACTCAAAATGGATAAAGGACTTAAATGTACGACAGGAAACCATAAAAATTCTAGAAGAATCCAAAGGCAACAAAATCTCAGACATATGCCAAAGCAATTTCTTCACTGATACAGCTCCTAGGGCAGTTGAAACTAAAGAGAAAATGAACAAATGGGACTACATCAAAATAAAAAGCTTCTGCACAGCAAAAGAAACCATCAACAAAACAACAAGAAAACCCACTGCGTGGGAAAACATATTTGCCAACGTCATATCTGATAAGGGCCTAATCTCCAAAATTTATAGGGAACTCATACAACTTAACAAAAAGAAGATAAACAATCCAATCAAAAAATGGGCAAAGGATCTAAATAGACACCTTTCAAAAGAGGACATTCAGAAAGCCAAGAGACATATGAAAACATGCTCAAAGTCACTAATCATCCGAGAGATGCAAATCAAAACAACAATGAGGTACCATCTCACACCTGTCAGAATGGCTATCATCAACAAATCAACAAACGACAAGTGCTGGAGAGGATGTGGAGAAAAAGGAACACTTGTGCACTGCTGGTGGGAATGCAGACTGGTGCAGCCACTATGGAAGACAGTATGGAGTTTCCTCAAAAAACTGGAAATGGAACTCCCATTTGACCCTGTGATCCCACTTCTAGGAATATATCCCAAGAAACCAGAAACACCAATCAGAAAGGATATGTGCACCCATATGTTCATAGCAGCACAATTCACCATAGCTAAGATCTGGAAACAGCCTAAGTGCCCATCAGTAGATGAATGGATTAGAAAACTGTGGTACATCTACACGATGGAATACTATGCTGCTGTAAAAAAGAAGGAACTCTTACCATTTGCAACAGCATGGATGGAACTGGAGAGCATTATGCTAAGTGAAATAAGCCAGTCAATGAAGGAAAAATACCACATGATCTCACACATTCATGGATAATAGAGACCATTATAAACTTTTGAACAATAATAGATACAGAGGCAGAGCTGCCTCAAACAGATTGTCAAACTGCAGCGGGAAGGCTGGGGAGGGTTGGGGGGCAGGAGGGAAGGGGGTAAGAGATCAACCGAAGGACTTGTATGCATGCATATAAGCAAAACCAATGGACATAAGACACTGGGGGGTAGGGGAGGCCAGGGGATTGTCAAGGGCGGGGAAAAAAAAAGATACATATGTAATACCCTTTGTAATACTTATAATATTTTTTTAAAAAGAATAAAAAAAA
>NW_005360891.1:4610971-4615262 GCF_000412655.1 Myotis brandtii | reverse complement strand
GGGGGTGAGGGCATGAGGGAGGAGGGTGGGGGCAATGGGGGGATAAAGACACATATGTAATACCTTAATAAATAAAGAAAAAAAAAGATTGAATTCTTGCCATCTGTGGAAACATAGATCAGCAAGCATGTCAAACTCAAAAGCTAACACAGGCCAAATAAATGAGGCATATGGCCTGTGGGCCACGAATTTGACATGCTTGATCTACAGAGTATTATGTTAAGTGAAATAAGTCGAAGAGAAAGATAAATACTGTATGATTTCACTTATATGTGAAATCTAAAAAATAAAACAAAGGAACAAACAAAATGGAACAGAAACAAACACAGATACAGATAGCAGATTGATGATTGCCAGAGGCAAGGGGGGTGGAAAAAGGGAAGGAGATTAAGAAGTACAAACTTCCAGTTATAAACGAGTTACGGGGTATAGCACAGCATGGCGAATAGAGTCAGTACATCATAGTAACTAGAGTGAAGGATGACAACTGGACTTATTGTGGTGATCACTCTGCAAGGTATATAAATGTTGAATCACTATATTGTACTCCTGGCACTAATGTAATACTTTGTCAATTAAAAAATATATAAATACTTGAAAATCCTAAAGATACATACATACATAGGCATGTACATACATGTAGGGAGTGGTAGAGATTAAATTCATTTTTTCAAATTACATTATAGTGTGGCTCAGGCAATAACAATCAATAATTATGAATAGATAATAAATCTTTGGATAGGGAGTAGGTTGTCTGATGAGAATCAGGATATTTACATGGTTCTTAAAGTGTCTCCCCACAAGACAAGGGCAAGATTAGACACCAGGGGGAAAATAGTAATTACATAATAACAAAAACAGACATCATCTCCAGCTTAATATTAGGAATTAGGGACTAGTAGGTATCATGTGGCCCTGGATGTAATACCAAGTGAAGGCAGCAATATCAGATTTGTAGTTATTCAGGCTGGAGAGGCATAATCTGAATATGATTACAAGAAATTAACTGACAAATTTGAACTGAGTATCACTTACATAAAATGACTACTTTGTGTTATTTAAAAAAAAGTCAATGCCATGAAAGATAAAAACTAAGAAATTTTTTATACAAAAGGAGACTTAAAGAAATACCGCAACTAAATGCAATATGTGACTCTAGACTGGAACTTCATATTGAAAGGAGGAAATGAATTTTAAAGGACACTATTAAGACCATTCACAAATGTGGAATGTAGATTGTAGATAAGAGTACTGTATCAATATTAAATTTTCTGAATTTAATTAGGGTGCTTAGAGAATATCCTTGTTCTTAGGAAATTCACACTGAAGCACTAGGGTTAAAGTGGCATGATCAATGCAGCATGTTCCCATGGTTCTGAAAATATAAATAGTGAAGTGTGTGTGCGCATGTGCCTATGTAGGTGGAGACACAGACAAATAATAATAGTAAAGTGGCAAGAATGTTAAAGATTGGTAAATCTGGGTATAGGGGTTCCTTCCATTGTTCTTCCACATTCTTCATTTTAAAATTATTTCAAAATAAAAGAGTTATAAAAGGAGCAATGTTTCATTCAATAAATAGAGTTTTATATTCTTTGCTGGTTCTCCTTGAAATAGAATTTTTAAACAATATTTTTCTGTCTCTGTCATCATGACTAAACTGCTTTTTATTTGTGGAAACTCTAAAGAATTTTAATTTTCTCATGGATCACTTGACCATGACAAAAATCACATTCCCCACAGTCCCAGTAAAATGCATGTAATCCGGTTGAGATTCTAAGATACCCTGGATAAAGGAGCATACAACCTAATTACTGGTATATCACTCTATAGAGCAGTATTTCGGCACCCAAACAATGCTCACCAATATTATTTCACAGAGTGTATACACAACAACCAGCCTAGTGAACTTCAGGTTAGTACAGATTGAACAATGTGTAGCATGATCTCAGAATTCAAATAGGTTCACCCATAGAAAATCAAATGCAGTAAGAAAAATAAACACTAATATCAGAGGTAAAGTTCTCAACAACTTCCCAGTCATACCTTAGGACATGTTCATGCTGCCCAGTTGCCCATATTTCCTATTAATATGGACATATAGTTATAGAGCTTTATAAGTTACAAAGCATATTTATATACATTGTGCCATTTTAATTTTGAACAAGTATTTAGAATTAAATAGGTCAGAAACTACCAGTCATTTTATATTATAGTTTAGTAACCAGGATGTAAGTGACTAAGTGTTTTGCTCCATAATGGCTACTAAGTTGGAGGAAGAGACTGCTATTGACCCTTAAAAAACTGGAGGCACCTTACTATCTTTTGTCTATTTTTATGGACAGAAATGAACAAAGACAATTTAGAATGCTTTTCAACAATTCAAGTTGAAAGCAAAAGGACTCTCTAATTATATTGGCAAACACAACAGCAAACCCATTTATTCAGATATTCGGATAGAACCCAATTCTACTTCATGTAGATAAATAGGCAGTGAGAACCCTCTTCATGTCTCTGTGATACCTAATGCCATTCTAGTAATTGCATCTATTTAGAGTTTAGAAATTGAAGCATAGTTTAAACTAACTTACTCAAAATATAGAAACAAGCCAGGCATCTTTACGTGGCCAGCATGTTGAAGAGCATTTCTGACTGAAGACTTTGACTGAACCAAGCATCTGCATTTGCTCTTTTGGGAGGTATATTTGTTATGATGGATACTTGGACCATTTAACTGATTGCATTGTTGGATAAAGGACTGTAGATTTCCTGTGGGTTTTGGAGCTTACGTAGCCATCTTTTCTCCAACCCTTAAAATACTGACTCCGCTTTCCTCCAATATTAGTACATATTTACTGTGTGAAAGGACAATGTACCCACTAAGCAGTTTCAGATTCCTTCATTTTTAAGCACACATACTTTTTGAGAGGATAAACAACTCTAAAGGAAGCAGATTTAGCTGTATAAAAGATTAACAAAACTTAACCTACTTATATTTCAGTTGAGCTGATGGTAAGGATTAACTCATAGATGACAATTCCAAGCTGAGCCTGGTATTCTACCAAATCCTATAATTTTTTTTTTTAATCTAGAGAGGTAGAGAGGGAGAGGGAGGGAGAAGAAAGAGAGAGAGAGAGAGAGAGAGAGAGAGAGAGAGAGACATTGATCAGTTGCCTCCCACCCAACCAGGGATCAAACCAGCACCCTAGGCATGTGCCCTGACTGGGAATCAAACCCTCAACCTCCCGGTGTACAGGATGATGCTCCAACCAACTGAGCCAAACCAGCCAAGGCAAAATTCAATAAAATTGAATGGTTGTGAGTGCGGGGTTTTGAGCCAGATTTCTGATTTTGAGTCCTGGCCCTATGCTTACTAACTGGGTACCAGAGACAAGTTAATTGAAGTCAATTTCCTCATCTATAAATTAGGATAATGATAGGATCAATGCCAAAGGGTTGTTTTGAAGGTTGCACGGGTCAATTACATGTAAGGAAGCCAATATAGAAAACAGTGCCCAGCATATTATAAACAATTTAAAAAATTTATCTACTTGGAAGTGTCAATGCAGAGATTTATGTTTAAGTCTGCTTATGTCATAAATCCTCAGGCAGTAAGCAACCACTGAAAGCTGGATCAAGCATTTCTGGGGTATGTGCAGTTCTGAGAAAAAGAGCATTCATGTACTCCTACTTAAAAGTTTAGAACCTGAGCCGCCACCAATGGAGACAGGGCACAAAAGACAACCATTATGAGAGTAAAGCTGGGAGCCATAACTGTAACCTGAGTCAAGCCATTGCAATGTTGAAACAGAGAAAATGTATGCCTAGACCCTGAGCTAATTCCTGAGTGAACAGGGGATGAGAAAGGTATCATTGAGGCAGCTGACTGGCAAGGTGGCGCCTTACTTCATTCGAAGCATCAGTTTTGTTTGACTTGTTTACTCCTTTCACTTGCTAGACTGGGCCTCCAAGGCAACAAGTATATTTGTCCTTTTACTTTAAAAATATCCTTATGCTTGGCCTGTGAATGAAAGCTTAATAATTAAAGTACACATAAGACTTAGTGTGTTTGGGAAAAGCCTAATTTGTACCTATTGTCTCAATATAATTATTAATAGCATTTCAATTTCACTCTCAAAAGTATCTCAACTTGCCCAGCTAGTATGGCTCAGTGGTTGAGCATTGGCCCAAGAATCAGGAGGTCACAGTTTGATTCCTGGTCAGGGCACATGCCAGGGTTGCAGGCGTGATCCCCAGTAGGGGGCATGCAGGAGGCAGCCCATTGATGATG
>NW_005360891.1:4608988-4609501 GCF_000412655.1 Myotis brandtii | reverse complement strand
TTTCTGCCTACAAAAACCTTTCATTTTGTTTAACTTTTTGGAGCTCCCTTCTAGTTACTAGATAGGATGCTGCCCAAATCATGAAGCGGTTAATAAAGCCAATTAAAATCTTGAAATGTCTCCATTGAATTTTGTTTTTTAATAGTTCTTCTGCTTTGAATTCATATTTTAAAATCCTTTGCATCATGGATGTCCAAAACGTGTATATATTTAAAGAATATAATTTCTCACCCTTTTATTTCACAGAGTTTAAAAGATAGTACATTTGCTACAACTAAAATGGTGCTGTGCTCTATTAAAGAAAGAATCAACAGGCCAAGGTGGAGTCACTTGTCTCAGGACAGCAAATCAAGATTTCATTGCAGTTGTAGCCCCTCCCAGGAAAGTGACCTTAAACCACAAATATTAGTCTAAATATGTTCCATCACCGATCAACGCTAGTGAGCAATCTGCTGTAAGACCCCAAAGAAAGGTGAGCTTGCCTGAAACAATCCTTTTATTCTGTTAATAACT
>NW_005360891.1:4549579-4608962 GCF_000412655.1 Myotis brandtii | reverse complement strand
GTTTCTGCCTACAAAAACCTTTCATTTTGTTTAACTTTTTGGAGCTCCCTTCTAGTTACTAGATAGGATGCTGCCCAAATCATGAAGCGGTTAATAAAGCCAATTAAAATCTTGAAATGTCTCCATTGAATTTTGTTTTTTAATAGTTCTTCTGCTTTGAATTCATATTTTAAAATCCTTTGCATCATGGATGTCCAAAACGTGTATATATTTAAAGAATATAATTTCTCACCCTTTTATTTCACAGAGTTTAAAAGATAGTATGTCACACCACTGACTTTGTAAACTACTCTTGACCACATATTCACGATGCACTCTTAATCTGGCAATTGATTTTGCTCAAATTATAGAGTAACGTGATATAGAGAAACTGACCTATTAGCGGCTAATTTTCTCCATGTTATAAACTATTACTTCCTTAAATTTAAATTGTTTTCTGAAGACAAAGAAACAGGCAATAACTACTTTAAAAGTCTGACCACTGATACACAAAAAGAATAATTTCTCAACTATATTTAGTTTGATCATGCAAATTAGGTTGAAACAAGTAGGGTTTGTTGGTTCCAGGAGTGTTTTAATGCTAAGATACTATAGTTATCATTTGATTACTCACCCTTTTGTGTTGTCAACATGATACTACTTTGCCAGATTGAAAGTTATTTTCTAGCCAAGTAGTAGATTCTGCAAATAGATGGGTGACCTGCTTGCTGCTCACATCCTCATAACCTGTGATCCGCTAAGCATTATTGACAGAAAAATTATAGGCCACAGCAGAAGTCATTATCTGAGGCCCACTTTGTTGAGTAACATTGTAAGGAACGTTATGTAGCTACACATGCAAACATCTTTGTGGGGAGTGTGACCTGAGCTTTTATACAACCCTCAAAGGACTTCAAGACCCCAAAATGCTTGAGAACCAATGTGCCACTCTCTAGACATGACACTCTCCATGACACTCTCTAGTCAATTGCCTGTGTATGTCCACTGTCTGCCCAAAGGTTATTTGATTGACTCATTCACCATATATTTATTGAGTTTCTACAATGTGCCAGACCACAGGGCACAATAATGATTAAACATGGACTCCATACTCCAGCAGCTTATAATCTTTTATGGGAGACAGAACAACAATTATAATAGAATGTGATAAACCTACAATAGAGATGTCTTCAGAGAACTGAGAAACCATTCCAATAAGACTAGAATTGATGTTGTGGAGGAATGAAAGCCTTACAGAGAACAGGCCATTAGCCTATATCTTGATAGGCGAGAATGGACTCAGAAGAATTTCAAGCTTTGGTTACAGAATAGGAAAAGAGCAGAAGTGTAAAAAACTTGAGGGTATAGTGGTGCAAGAGGGTGGATGGGTAATTAGGCCGGAGGTAGGAAGGGACACAGTGTAAAGGGATTTACGTGGTAGGTTAAGTAGTTGCACATTTATTTAGTAAGATAGTGGTTTTCTATTTGGGGGGTTATGAATCCTCTCTAGTGGCCTGGGAAGAAGTCTAAGTACTATCAGTATTTCATAAAGCCTGTAAAGATAGATATTTGTCCAAAATAAAAAACTGTGAGCCTTGTGATGAGATTTTATTTAAAAGGCACTGATTATTAATTAATGCATTTTAGGATTAAAATGTTTCAACATTACGGGGTTTGTGAAGGAAAAAAAAATGTAAAGAAATCTTTTGCAAAGTTTGAAGACTGTTGCTTTTGAGTCATTCAAGGGAACAAATTCTAGATTTAAGAATTTGTGTCTACTTAGTGGTGGAAATCAAGGTGATGCCGTTGTAATACCTAGTTATTATTTAACAGGAAAGGAGGAAGAGGAAGACCAGATAGACATGCCCAGGAAGGTCTAAGTGATGTGGAAAGGTGCCTACCTGTCTGCCTGTCAATCACACCTGAAAGAAAGTCAGTGGCCTGAATTGGATGGCCACTGCTAGCTCTTGAAGCCTCAATGTATAAACTTCCAAACAAAGGAACCTCTCTCTCTCTCTCTCTCTCTCTCTCTCTCTCGGCTCCAGGGCTCTGGGCTCCTGTGATCCTGCAGCAGGGGTACACTCCCCTGCGCCCACATAACCCACAGCCATGTTGGACTCCACAAGTGGACTGACTTTAATTAGTTTGGATGCTGAACTACACGCATCTGTAACATGGAACGGAAGCTCTGGACACTGGCTTTGCTTTGGGCTCTGCTGGAACCCCAGCCGCACTTTTTCCAGGACTGGCTTAAGGGGCAGGGGACTTCGGAACCGGAGAAATGTAACTTCACACAAATAAAGCCTTCTCCCACCTCCCATCCTTCCGTGGGGGCTTCTGCACATTTTTATTTCAGTGGCACCCCAAGAACCTACACCTGGCTCCCACAAGCAACAGGGGAGTTTAATTCTCCGGTAACAAAGGGAGAGTGGATAAATGATATTAATCCCCATCTTTCTAATTTATACCTAGAGAGATAATACATTCAGAATAAGAGAGACATTCAATGCCCATTCTTGGAGATTAATTTAGTGGGTTATTGGGAGAATATAAAATAAAAAGAGAGACAATCCTTGGTGAATGCCAACAATGAAGAGATAAATAAACATGACAGCTAAATGCAATGTATATTTCTTGATAGAGCCTAGATTGGGGGAGGGGGCACAAAGGACATTATTGGGCAATGGGGGAAATTTAAATATGGATTATGTATTAGATAATAAAATTACACAATGTTAAACTTCCCAAGTGTAATAACTGTTCTCAGAACACACATGCTGAAGAATTTAGGGTGAAATGTCAAGATATTTGCATTTATGTCTCAAAGGATTTTTTAAAACCCCACTATAAATGTGTATGCTATGTGTATGCGTGTGGGGGAAAGTAGAATTAGTCAAACATGGAAAATATTATTAACCATGAATGGTTCTAGATAGAAGGTATTTGAGTATTGATTATAAATTTCTGCAACTTTTCTGAAGTTATAAAAATTTTTATAATAAAGGGGACAATGAGCTAAAAAAAAAAAATATGAACTGGTAGAAAGGAAAATTTGGAATGAAAAGCAAAAAGACATGCACCGGATTCAAGTGTTGTTGATGGAGACAGTTGCCACTGATGCTTTTGCAGGGAAATTTGTCTCTGCCAGGAAGGAGAGAAACAGCAGAAAGAGAAGGGACCACTGGCAGGAAACTAGGTGAAGACTGATATGATGCATTAAAGAAAGGGAGATTGGAAAGAAGGAGACCAGCTATAAAATTCAGCCAGAAAGCTCGGGGGGAGATTTAACTAGTGTTTAAAAGCAGGCTAATACTCTGAAGGAAGACTGTACAAACTCTGAAAACTGTTGGTTTTGATGGGTTTGCTGAAGGCAAAAATCCTTGGATCTTTTTCCTTGACTCTGTTTCAGTGATTTGAGACTATTTTAGAGTTCATTAGCTAATGTTTGATACAACACTTTCAGAAAAAGCCACTTATCTCAGAGAATTTTATTTCAACTTAGTGGTGGTAATAATAATATAACAATAATTAGCACCTTTTGAGTTCTTACCATCTTCTGGGTACTGGGTCAAGAGCTTTGGCTATATAACCAGATTTAATTCTTGCAAACATCCTTTTTGCATATATTAATTTTATTGATACTCCAATTTTACCAATTTCACAAGGGAACTAGATAGGTAGATTTAATTACATATCCAAGGGCACCCAGCTCGGAGGCTGCAGAGCCAGTACTCAAACTCTAAAGCCTATGCTCTGAAACATAGGATGTTTATTTTGTTTGAGGACAATTAAAATCCTAAAGAGGATTGCCAACTCCTTATTAATTAGATATAGCATATTTTAGAATTACAGTAATTTTAAATCTCATGTTAATAGGTTTACTTGCTGTCCTCCCCCCTTTCTTAACTTGAAGCCTTTTGTAAATTAGATTTTCTATTCATTCATTCGGGAAATTGTTTTGCCTGTAAACTCACAAACTGATAAGGCACAATGCTGCAAAGTCCTGGGGGAGGAGAGAACTAGAGAGATCTTAGGACCCTGATAAACAACCAAGGGTGTGTCTTGGAATAGGGTGGGGAACTTCCCTATTTCTCCTTCCCTCCCCCACTCCAGAACAAAGAGTCACCAACTTCCAAGCTCAGTTGGCCTCCTCTTCACCCCCACTCTTGTTTATCAAGGCTTCTTTTGAAGAAACACTTATTTAAAATGAACTCTTTGTTGTGAAAGGATCATACTAAATCCAAAAGACAGTGCTTGAGAGTGTACTCTTCATGGTGAACAAGAATTCATATAGAATTAAAAGATTAGATAAAAACCTTGGCAAGATTCTTGGCCAAGATGAATCAAAACCCCAGGAGAGGATGCCCAAGGGCACCAGGGCTGGTAAGAAATGCCGAGTTACTTCTGCAGGGTACGCAGTCCCAGAGCTCTGTTCTTTTAGAAGGGACCTCCCTCCCATTACGAAAAAGCCTGAGACATGAATAAAAGAACAATCTATATGGATCGCAGATGAATATTTCTGAAATGGGAAACAGATATCTTGATTAGTATTCTAATGGCATGATACTTTCCCTAAACTCAGCAGAAATATATCAAGAGGTTAAAAATAATTACCAGTGAAAAATCAGGGCCAAACATTGTCTTTTGGTTGAGTAAACTCACATGTTTTCACCAAGGCTTTTCAATTTCTTATGTGAAACTACTCATTTAAGAGCCGTTTCAATTTCTTATATAAGCACTACACCTGCACAATTAGGCTTTAGTCCAGGCTTTCAGAAATGGTCAGGTTAGTGCTAGGCATTGAGTAAGATGATACTTCGGCCATGGGTCAAAGATGGACCTGAGGAAATCGGATGGAGAAGGAGGTGGAAATGCTTCCAAAAACCTCTAGTGAGACCAGGAGCCTCTCACTGTAGTTACTAGACAATGAATGACTGACCAAAATGTGAATATTTTCACTAAATTTGTTTTTGTACAGTCCACATAAAACTTACCCGTTACAGTATTGAACACATCCACTACTTAAAGAACTATTTTGAATGGTGAAACCAACTTGGAAAACAGTCTTACTTACAGTTCCTCTAAAGCTTAAACATCGAGTTACCATAGAAACCAGCAATTATACTCCTAGAGAAATGTAAATATATGCCCCCAGAAAAAATTTATACACATTCATAGCAGCATTATTTGTAATAGCCAAAACATGGAAATAACCCAAATGTCCATGACCTGATAAACAGATAAAATATGGCATATCATACAATGAAACAAAAATGAATGAATTATTGATACATACTACCACATGGATGAACCTTGAACATATTATGCTAAGTGAAAGCAGCATGCGCAGAAGACCAGATATTTCATGATTCTATTTCCAGGGATTTTGAATTCTGCCAATCTGTCCTAAAAACTCATTGAAAATATGTTTAATGACTGCAAAAGTATTTCATTATGTAGATAGAGCATAATTTAATCTACCATTTATTATTGTTCGACGCTCCATCCACTGAGCCAAACCAGTCAGGGCAATAGAGCATAATTTAATCTACCATTTATTATTGTTGGATATTTAAGTTGTTTCAATAACTTTTATAAATAATACAGGGATGGAAAACATTTTACACAAATATTTTTTCCTGCATTTCTATTTTCCTATGATAGATTCCTAAAAGCAGATTATTGTGCTGAGTACCTATTCTGTTTGTCTGTAACTCTCCTGGTAAAAGACCCATTTTCTGGGGCTCCAGGACTGGAAAATACTTTGCCAGTAATGATGCCCATTCCTCTGACCACATACATTAGTTGAGGGAGAGTTATATGACTCAGGCTGGGCCAATCAGCTTAATGACCACATATTGCAGGGAAGCCATGCCCCTCCTCCTCCCGAGACTATGGAGAAGACAGTCAGCTGGAGAAAGTAATGAAATTAATTTGGAGAGCAGAAACAACAGGTAAACAGCATGCAAATTTTCAACAGATTCTAGCTTACTCTTCCAGAACAAAATTACTTTAAATATAGTTCAAGTTGGATTTATCAGTCTTGAAGGGTAGGAGTATGATTGCATTAAATCTACATGTGTATCTGAGAACATTGAACACCTGTATACAGTATCTAGTCTTCCTATTTGGAAGCATTTTATGTTTTTCCAATTATTTGGATTTTCTTTTATAATTTGCAGTACAGCTTTGTAATTTTCTTCATGTAGGAGCAACATATTTCTTATAAAGGATATTCTGACACGTTCGTTTTGGTTGCATTTGTTATAACAAGCTTTACCTCTGTATTAAGATTTCTGTTGCTGCTGTAACTGTTTATCATAAATGTAGTGGCTTAAAACAACATAAGTTTATTATCTTACCGTTCTGAAGGTCAGAAGTCCAGCAGGGCTGTGCTCCTCCCGGAGTATCAAAGGAAGACTATTTCCTTACCTGTCCAGCTCCCGCAGGCTGTTCCATCTTCAGAAGCAGTGCTGGCCAGGTAAGTCCACCTCACAACACCCTCTCTCTGCTTCTGATTCTGCCGCCTCCTTCTTCTCTATTTAAGGATCCTTATTTTAACATTGAGCCCACCTGGATAATCTCCTTGCTTTAAGGTCAGCTGATTAGCAACTGTATTCCACCTGCTACTTTATCCTCGCCACGTAACTTAACATATTCACAGGTTCTGGGGATTAGGATGTTGATTTCTTTGGGGGACCGTATTACTGTGTGCACTGCAACCCTCATTATACAAACCAACTGGCTACTGATTTTTGTATATATATGATTTCTGCTTTTACAGCAAAACTCTCCAAACAATTGTGTCTGTACATTTGCTTTTGACATTGTCTCTTGAATGTATTGCAATCATGCTTTCATTCTCACCATTCCACTAGAAATTTATTTCAAGGTTATCAATTTTTAAAAAAATATATTTTATTGATTTTTTTTTTTTACAGAGAGGAAGGGAGAGGGATAGAGAGTTAGAAACTTCGATCAGCTGCCTCCTGCACACCTCCTACTGGGGATGTGCCTGCAACATCCTTGTCTCCTTTCTAACCTTGTCTCCTTCTACTCCCCCTTGACTGGAATCAAACCCGGGACCTTTCAGTCCACAGGCCGACTCTCTATCCACTGAGCCAAACCAGTTAGGGCAAGGTTATCAATTTTTTACACGCTGCCAACCCAAGGATGAAATCATGATTCCCATCAGGGGAGGTGAGATTTCATACTCATGAAATCTTGGCACAAGGAAAGTTTATATCTTGCTCATGTCAAATGAAGGCTGGAATTGGGAGACAGCTGGGATCCACACTGACATTGTATGACCCAAGTCCTTTCCAAATAATGGTTCCATCATCCCGAGGTCCCCAGAGTCCTCCCCTGAATCCTCTGCATACAGCTGAGAGAAACGAGAAGAAAAGTCTGCCAAGTTTCCTTTTTTCAAAGGAGTGAGCACTGGAAATGATGCGCAATACACCTTGCACATCCCATTGAGCGTAATACAGTCTGGTTGCCCTTCTAACCACTGGAGCATGGGAACCGGACCTAGGGGTGTGGTCAGGAGGAAAGGAAGGTGGGGTTAGGGAACACAGGGCACTGCGTCCACTGCATAACCAGTCCTGGGCATTCATTGCAGTGGTTACCACCTTCCGAGGCCTTCACTGTTTCCCTGAGACCAACCCAGACAAGTGCCTGCAAAGCTCAGCCAGTCCCAGGACCAATACAATCTGCCCCAAATTTAAGGACAGGTGTGGTGATTGAGTTCTGTACTTATTTTTCTCTCCCCAAACTTGTCCTTTATCCTGTTTCCATTTACCTTTATTAGTGCTCTGTTCTTCCTTACCAGTGAAGCATTTACTCTTCTGACTGTGGCAATATTTTGCAATTTTCTACACATTTTTAAAAAATCCATAGTCCATTTTGAACAATTCCCCCCAATGCCCACACTCATTAATCCCTTCAAATAATCTATTATGAGAAAATAACTTAAATATGGACATTTCTCTGTGAACTGCTCTAGTGGACAATAAACATTTCCCTTAGTTCATATGAAAGGGCCAGAAGGGGGAGTTGGTATTTTCTTTTCCAAAAACTGCTTTTTTTAAAAGCCCAAGTCCTCAGTACTTTTATTCTAAGCTTTGGCCATATGGAATTTAATATTACCATTACTATTTCTAATAATAACAACACTAATTAAGATATATAGCATTTGTTATATTTACCAAGCACTGGAGTAAGGATTTATATATGTTCATTTAATCCACAAAACAAAAAATTTCCCGCTAATTTCAAAGAAAGAGCTATCTCTCTTCCTTGAACATATCAAATTTTAATTTGTGCAACCTTATAATTATTATCTGAAGGTCTTATCTGATTATTTTCTTTACTTTTTAAAATACTTAATCCTATCAAAAACCCTTTTCATAATTACAACAGCTAACCTGTATTGTGCTAATTATGGGCCAAAATGTTAAGTGTTTTGTGAGAACTGTCATATTTAATACTTCAAGACATTAGTACTTTTTTGTTATTTTCCCATTGATTTTTTTTTTTTTTTTAAGCGAGAGAGTGGAAGGGACAGGGAGAGACAGAGAAACATCAATGTGTCTGGGCCCCGATCAGGGTCAGAAATCAAGTACACAACCAAGGTACATGCCTTGACCCGAATGGAACCCAGAACCCTTCAGTCCGCAGGCAGATGCTCTATCCACTAAGCCAAGTCAGCCAGGGCAGACAGAAATTTTATTCCATTTTACAGAGCAGAAAATAGAGGCACAGAAATATTCAAGAATTTGCCTAAGATTATGTGGTTTAGCAAGACCCCTGATGGAGACCCAGTTGGATGCCAGTGCCTGGTTTCCCATCAATGGTGTGTTTGTCATTTGACCCTTGACTCTCCCATATGACAAATGTTCGGCCAAGGCCCTCACTCCTCCTCTTTATAGCCATGATTCTTGTCCCTAGATAACTTCCTGTGCTGGATCTCTTTTTCCTATTTTTTAAGGTGATAATTTATTAAAATTAGAAATGAGGTGAGGATTTTTGTATGTATTATTTAAAAAATAATTGTGTCCATATATTTTCTTGTTTACTTCTGAATCTGCAGAATGTCTGTGGTACAATGAGAGATAGGTTTTGACTTTCATGAAGGCATCAATCAGCCATATTTTAAAATCTGTACTTTTATTCATTTAGTGAAATTTTGCTAAATAAGATAAAATTTTGACACTTAAGGATAAAATACAATAAAGAGTGTTTATATATAATAGGAAGCAGTGAGGATAATTTTTGAGAAAGATTTTAAATGTCAACAGTAATAGTGATAAGCATGATAAATAAATAAGCATGATAAATATAAAGGGAATTAAAAAACCAACATGTGTATGCCCATATCTGGATAAGTTCACTAATCTGTGAATTTATTGCATGCGTCCTAGCATGCAATAAGCACAAAAATTGCCTCATCTCCTTCCTGACTAATCAAACACTTATAGTAAACTCTGTAGCAATGAGATTATACACAAGTCATTGTAAATCAAGTGGAATAAAATAGGCTATGAGGTAACTTGATCCAGAAAATCTGGCTTTTCTCTGAACCACATTCAATAAATTCTGATTATTCTAATTTAGACAATGTATGTGCCCAGATGAAAACTAATAAATATATATTTTCCAGTACCGTTGTTGGAGAAAATGTTTATTAATAGTTGAAGAAAATTCAAAAGATTGAGGGTATATTGAAATATCCATTAATAAAGTATTCTAAAAAATGTCTGTCAGTTTTTCATTATAAGGAATGTAGATTGCATTCTTATTTGAATACCACTGTTGACCACAACCCAATGACACTTGTCCACTATAAAGTGAAGAGTGTAAAACTGCCTGAATTTCCATGGTGATTTAACTTTGCTGACCCTTTTCATCAGTTCTTATTTTTGAGGATTTGTAGTTCAAAGAAAAGTCCACAGTTTTAGCCCATTACAAAGTAGCAATTGCTCAAATCCATGTGAACTGCACCAAGCATTAACCTAGCTTGAATAGATCTCTTTGGTTTCCTAAAGAAACTGCTGCTACTTAGCAAATATTTCCTCCGTTGTTAATTTGATCTTTCTTCTCCTAGTTCCCCTAATGTATGCTTACATGTCCGTGTGCTATTTAAATTTTTTCAACAAAAGCTATAAGAATCATGCAAAATCAAGAGTAGAATAGAGTCAAATATCCAAGTAATGCAAATAAACGTAATCTCACCGTTAGTCCTACTACCTGTTAATAAATCATGAAAATTTGCTCTTCCTTTTCTCAGAGTGTTTTTCAATCAAGTCAACATGTTGGTCACCAGAGTGTGTTACTGTAACAAAATAAAATTCTCCTACAATCAATTTTTATTCTACTCTTCTGACGTCAAGATATTTTGTTTGCATCAGTTTATAGTAAGTCCCATAATGTTTGCATATTTTAAAATATGACTATCACCAATGCTTGCAAAAGCATTGTAAGATCTTAACCTTTATGAATTGTTGCCCTTAAAACTGCTCTGCTGACCATAACAGCAGCAATGTAATGAAGATATTTTCTAGTATCAGTCATGAAGGTTTTGAAATAGAGGGGAGGTGGCTCATTCGGGCAACATACTTCCCTTAGGTCAGATGCTGGTTAATTTAAAGCTTATAGCTAATGGGTCTTATCACCTCCTATGACACAGAATTGGCAAGAGGCCCAGATCAGGAGCCTGTAATTGGATGAATGATTATTAATTCTGAAGATGATATAAATCAAAGGATTTAAAGAATGGGCTTGTTATGTTCATCACAACTGGCATCTTTGGCAAATTTAATAGCTCCCATCCTCCCAGCCCTGGCAGACCAACTCAAGCTAATCTTGGGAGGATTTCAATATAAGGAAAGGTTCGGGCTACTATGATCACCAAGCTCTGTGGCTCAGACTCCAGGCAAGGGTGATGTAACATTATCTGGGAGCCACCAGATGTCGTACATACATTGTTCATTATTTGATTTCCCAAGTACATGTAGTAAGCACTGGAAAGAAAAAAAAAAAAAGCTTCTGCAGCTGTTAAGAGGTTAAGAGGATTCTATCCAGAGCAGTGTTGAGTTCACTGATAAAACTTACTTCCTCTACCTTTGTACATGTAGTTTATAAAAGAACTTCTACTCATTCATGGAAAGTATTTTAAATTAACATGAAACATAATCATTTTTATGATGGATTCAATTTTCCTGAACACATTAAAAGTCCCCCCCCCCCCTTTTAAGCTGACTCCTTGCTTATTTTTCATTCATTCGATGGACAACTACTGATGGAGTGTTTTCTATTTAATCACCACTTGCTAGCTGCTGGGAATCTACAGCTAAATAAAATTTTTTCTGTCTTCAGATATCTTTCAGCCCAGTCAGGGAGTTAAGTAGAGAAGTAAACTAATAGAACATAGCCACAGAGCCGTCTCAGGGGAGGTTCTCTGGGAGCAGGTACTGAGATGAAGTTTGGGGCGCAAGATGTTTATTTGGGGTGAACACCTGTGAAAGGATGAGGAGGAAACAGTATTGGGCAGAGGGAAAAGTCAAACTGATGCAGATCTACCAAAGTGTTGGCCAACACGTTGGGACATTCTGGAGCAATTGCCCCTCAGAGCTATCCCATGTCAGGGTGGTCTCTCTATCTCTTACTTTGCTCAGTGGCTGGAAGAGATCTGCCCTAGGAAGGACATGACCTTGGGTGAGGTTGTTTTCTGTGGCTGAGGCAGACTCTGAAGCTGTCAGCTGAAGGCTGTCTGAGAGCCACACTCCCTGTAAGCTGGGAAGCAAGTCCTTTCTTGTGTGGGGATCTAGGCGGTTCATCTCTGTGTGGACCATACACAGGATGCTATGGGGCCTCAGGAGAAGGTCAGCTTAGCCTCTGGGGGTAGTTCATGGTAGGTCATAGATGTTTTAAAGCGAGGCCATGATGAATCTTAGAAACAATAATGGTAATAACAGCTAAGATTTATTGAGCAATTAATGTATGCCAGGTATAACATTAAATTTTTTGCATGGAGTATCTCATGTAATATTTACCACACACCTAAGAGACATATATGTAACTACCATTCTTAGGTTATACATGATAATATACCAGATGAATGATTAAGTAACTTGCCCAAGGCTACAGCGTTGGACTCAATCCCAGGCTGTGTGACTTCAAGACCCATTGGGGATAAGCATATGTGGATTAGGCTATCACTTGGGGGAAATAGCGCATAAAGACATGAATTGCCAATCACAGTTCCTAACCTAGAAAGTGAACTTAATAAGTATTTGTTGAAGGAGGTAGAAAGGGAAGGAGAGATGAGAGGGTAAAGGAAGGAATAGGGAAAGGAACAAAGTCAAATGAAAAGAACTCTAAGAAGATGGATATGGTCAGATAACGGAGTCTCACATCCTGTTACGAAGCTCCCAAACTTTTCCTAAAATGAATTGAATGGGCAATTGGCATGCTGCTGTTTGTGTTCTCTGCATGGAAAGAGATTCCTTCTGAGACTATTTCCTCCAGCTCACCATTTTTAAAAGCTACAGATGTGATTGCTAGTTTTTTTTTTCTCCAATATCAGTTATTCTATTAGGTTGAGATTGTTTACAGAGGTCTTCACACCTTACCAGACTACCTGTGACCTTAGGGACCACACGATTCTTACCTCAAAAAAAATTCTTGTCATTCCTAGAGTATTACAACAGACTGTAGGATGTGACTTCTCAGAATTTGATGGTCATGCTATTTTCACTTCTATTTTTGTGTCTCTTTTCCAGATTTGTCCCTTTCTACATATTTTGCGTTCAGCCCATCTCATCTACCATCCAGCAATACTTGTGGCTCTTACTCAGTTATCAAGCCCAGTGGAAATGTATTTCCACAAGATGCAAGCCTGATCTCAGTAATATTGGAATAGCTGCATTTGGAATAGTAAGCAATCCTGTCTACCTTACATATATAATGTTGTTAAGGGTTATTAAAAAGCTCCATAGGATGCTGCGTATGATAACTGCATAGGCCTATTGCTATGACTCTTTGGCTTTTAACCTTACATAAGGGTTTGAAGATCATGTTGATGAGATTTCTGATTTCCTAGCTGTATTTTAACTTATGTGGTCCTATTTTATTTATTTTGTTAATCCTCACCAGAGGATATTTTTTCCATTGATTTTTTTAGAGAGAGTGGAAGGGAGGGGGAGAGACAAACATCCATGTGAGAGAGACACATCAATTGGTTGCCTCCCGTTTGCACCCCAGCTGGGGCCGGGGATCCAGCCTGCAGCCAAGGTACATGCTTCTGACCGGATTCGACCTTAAGACTCTTCAGTCCATGGACCGACACTCTAACCAATGAGCTAAACTGGCTAGGGCACATGTAGTCCTATTTTAAAGCCCATGCTTCGTGGTTTCTGGAATTGAGAATAGTACCATGTACAAACAGAGCCTAGACACTATAATGGAAAAGAACGATGGAATAGAAGAGGAGGATGACAATGTGTCTCTTTTCTACATGATTTTGGAAGAGATGGCATGTCAGAAAAATCCGTTTTGATGGTGCTGGGAGATAGGCCTCGGAGTGCAAACTTCCAGCAGTGTTTTAAGCTTACACTAGAAGTCCCCTTTAAAAAACTTACAAAAAGAGAAGCTGGGACCTCTGTTACAAGCTACTGCCATAGGCCTAACCAACCTGTGACGTCTGATTTTCTGCTGAACACTGGTGATCTGGGCTGGCACCAGAGTGACATCTGAGACCAGAGCAGGAATTTTACCTGGAATGAAATTTAAGAAGCAAGACTGGAATAGTGAGTGCTTCAGGAAGCATACACTTAGCTTCAAATACAAGGTTAAATGAGGGTTAGTAGAAAAGAAATAGAGGTGATTAAGGACAGATTTGAAAATAGCCTTGGCCAGGGCAGGGCGGGGTGGGGTGGGGTTGGGGGAGATGAGATGAAACGTCCAGGACAAAGATATTTATAAAGGCAGGATTTGGGGAGCATCTTCCATCCAGTTCAGGGAGGGGTTAGCTTATCCACACATAAGGATGACAGTGGCTGTGGAGGGTGATTATGTTGACATGTGGAGCAGGAAGAAAAAACAAAAAGAGGTATGTGATCTCAGAAGGCACATTCTACTTTACTTTCTGTATTTATCTGGTCTACTTACATATATGAAAGTGATTTTCAGAGAACTTTTATTTTATTAGTGGACGAAATCAGAGAAGCCCCATTTCAGAGAAGACATAAAGACAGAGCTGCCGTAGTTGATATGGGTGACAGTTGGGACCAATGACTTCCTCCTCTCCTGAGAGGGTTCCTGAGTAGAAGCTGTTAGCAGTTTCCACTGGTTTTATGGTATTTAGAGGAGGTATGAAATGGAAGAGGAGGTATGGGACTAGTGCAAAGGGAATTATAATTCTAGAACATTTTTGTGTGGACATTTTGCATGTGCTAATAATTGAATGTATAGTTATTCTAATAGTCTTTTTAATTGAATGGAATTAAATTTAATTTTTGGCATTACTAGGTCATTTATGGCATAATATATTTATTGAGAGTGAATCTAAATACAGACTGCCTGGGATTTTGTTCCAGTTTCACCACTTACCTTAGACAAATTCTGTATTTTTTCTGTGCCTCGGTTTCCTGACTGGTAAATTATATCTTCCTCATTGTTACTATTCTGAAGATTATGTGAATTACATGTATAAGCCGAATAGAATAGCCCTTGGCATATAGTGCGTGTTATACAAATACTTTCTATTGTTTTGTAATTATTATTATTAACATTTCTGTACCTTTTATTTGCAAGCAGATTATGAACTTTCAGAAATATTACTTATGTTTCTTTTTATCTTGAAGGACAGGAATAATGTTCAGAAAGATAATTAATAAATTAACAGATGTCCAGAAAAGTAATTAATAAATTAATCAACTATTAATTGGACACCAGCTATGATATAAAGGCACTTTTAGGGCTTGAGAGCATAAAGAGGACTAAAACAGGACTCTTGAGAAACTGCAGTCAAATTTCCCTAAATGAAGTGAAATATGACATAATTAAATATAATTAATTTAATGTGAATTATTATAATAAAACAATTATAATAGAGGTATGTAAAAACTTTTTAAAAACACTTTGGGAGAACAAACACTTGGATGAATTTTTTGGGGGGGTGGGAAAAGTACCCTGAATTTTGTTTCAGTTAAATTGTAAAGAATGTATTAGTTTGCTAGATCTAAAAGTGTGATAAACACATTTGCCTCAAAGAACACGTGTATGAAAAGGTTCAGAGGCAAAAAGCAGCAAGACACTGGAAATGGAAAGTCCTTTGGATCCCAGAAGAGTGGGAAATTGTTACTTGGGTAAGATGTGAAGATAAGTCGGAATCCAAACAGAGACACCCAGGTAGGCCGGTCTAAGATTTAGGACTTAATCCTGGACTGCAGGTTTCTCAGCATAAACATTTGTGGATACTGATGATTTTAATTCTGGATAGAAAAACTCTGTTGAGCTTCCTTTGGGGCTTTTGGATCTTTATACATCGATACTATTTTAAAATGAAAAACTAAAAATGAAGAAGTTTGCTCTTTAGTGGCTCTAACTAAGTGACATTAAATCATGACAAATAAGTGAAAGATTGTATGTTTCGAGCTGTACACTCTTCCAGGTTTAATTTTGAAATCCTGTTTTTCTGTGCAGAAATTAGATATTTTCTTTTTATATAGTAAAATGTCAGGAACATAATCGTGGGAAGTTTTCACTTGGATGGAAACCACAATTTCAGTCTACTATAATTTTGTAGGAGGAAGAACAAGAGCTGTACTTGGCCAGAACACATTGGTCACAAGTAGGATAGTGAGAACCATCAAAATACATGAGGTGGCCTGTGTGTGAAATTTTGTTAATTTAGCTGAATTTTGGTCTTTCCTTTATTTATCTTTATTGCTTGTTTATAGTATGTTTACTGTTTCATTAGGTATTTAATGCCTTAGGTTTCTTTACTATGCTTAGCCATATTAAAATTCAATAAGTAGTTGTTATGTAAATGACAAACACACTTTGACTTTCCACACCAACTAATTAACATAAAATCCATGACAAATAGGAGTAGGAAATTCCACCAAATCTCCACCCTTTAAATATTATGATAACAGTGGAAAAGGAAATCTTCTATCTTAAGTTCACTACCAAAGGCATTCCCATTTTCTTGCCAATGACCTTCTAGTTTTTCTTGGACCCATGCTCGTGGTTCCCAAGAATGGATCACTTTCTCAAAGTAGACTGCTAACAGGTAATATGTCTTTTTTTTTTCCTCAGAGGAAAGGAAAAGGGAAAGCAATAAAAAATGAAAAAGAAAATCTCAACCTACTTTTTCAGGACTCCTATTTTCCAACTAAGAACATTACCATGTGTTGAAAAGCACACAGTTTTTCAAAATTAGTTCTGGGGTTAAAATTGAGCTCTGATTCATGTGTGTCCAAGCTTGTGACCAAGGTCAATTTACTTTCTCAATCATAAAATGAGGAATCATAACACCTATCTGACAGGGTTATTAGAAGATTAAAAAGAAGATGGGTGGCCCTAGATGGTTTGGCTCAGTGGATAGAGCATTGGCCATACACTGAAAAGTCCAGGATTTGATTCTGGTCAAATGCACATACCTTGGTTGCAGGCTCAATCCCCGGCCTGGTTTGGCTCAGTGGATAGAGCATTGGCCATACACTGAAGGGTCCAGGATTTGATTCCAGTCAAGTGCTCATACCTTGGTTGCAGGCTCATTCCCCGGCCCTGTTCGAAGCATGTTTGGGAGGCAACCAATCACTGTGTCTCTCTCACATCTATGTTTCTCTCTGTCTCTCCCCCTTCCTTCCACTCTCTCTAAAAATCAATGGAAAAATATCCTAGTGTGAGGATTAACAAAAATAAAAATAAATAAATAAAAAAGAAGATGGGGTTGGTCACAAGCAGGATAGTGAGCACTGTCTGTTACAAATAGAAGGCACCCTGTACACCCTGAGTGCCCATCTCGCCTCCTGACTTCTGGAGGCCACTCTCTTTCTGGAGGTTTGAACCATAACACTTGCCTAGAAATAGTTATTATAAATTAGAAGCCCATTGCAGGAGGATTCTTGCAAGAATAGGGCTTCCTCGGGCCAATTGCACTGTCAAGCCCCACCCACCCAGGGCCACACACAGGGGTCCCGTGGGGCTTAGGTGGCTCGTTCACTCTGCCAAGCCCCGCTGCCCGGGGCCGCACACGGGGGTCCCAGCTGGCGGCGGGGCTTAGGTGGCACACAGGGGCCCAGATAAAATAAATAAATAAAAAAGAAGATGGGGTTGGTCACAAGCAGGATAGTGAGCACTGTCTGTTACAAATAGAAGGCACCCTGTACACCCTGAGTGCCCATCTCGCCTCCTGACTTCTGGAGGCCACTCTCCTTCTGGAGGTTTGAACCATAACACTTGCCTAGAAATAGTTATTATAAATAATAATCTACTGGATTTTTTTATGATTGCTTACATTGAGTGGTATGGCAGACCTTTCCAGTGTGAAACACACTCTTTCCTATAGACCCGTAGTTGAGATAACCCTACTCACTCCATTCATATATCACAGGGTAGCCACACCCCAATCAGAGTATCTGTTCCAAAGAGATTCCTGGATGGGCATGTGGCATGTGATCTCAGCCAGGACAATTCTTCCGTAGCTTTTCACTCAAGTGATAGAAAAACTACCTCTTTCCACTGGGCTTGATCAGTTGGCAGGATATGAGTCTGAAGGTGTCATCAGCTCTTTTGTGAACCACATGAAGGCGATGTGCCTGAAGAGTGTGTGTGTGTGTGTGTGTGTGTGTGTGTGTGAGAGAGAGAGAGAGAGAGAGAGGGAGAATATCTTATGGTATCAGTTGAAGCTATTTTATCCCTGGATGTCCCTTTATTCTTAAACTGTTTGAGATGGGTTTCTTTTATTTGGGATGAAAAGAATTCTGAAAATGCACATTTTGGCTTCTAGAAAAAGCTACTTTGACTAAATAGATAAAAATCAATGAGCCCTTTCAGCACATATATAATTTTCCGAAGAATGTTGGAAAGGATATATACAAAAATATTTGACATTTTTCTATTTTTATTTCCCTAGTATTAATACCCAGACTAAGAGGTTTATAAAGAGAAGTTGGCCTTGCTTGCATTAAAGGAAATGAATTCATATTGAGGCTGGGTGACTAATTCTCATATTCCAATGCACCTCAGAAGCCATTTGGTTTAAGAATCTCAAGAAAAGTGAACACCAGCACCAAAAACAAAACCATAGACACGCTGGGAATATTCACAGGTGTTAATCAGGGCAAGTGCTTGACTAAGCTGCTGGATACAAGCCCCTGACAGCTCCTGTAGAACCTCAGAAGTATCTGCAGTGCGGTACTCCACACCTCACCACTCTCAGGTGACAAGGGATTTAATACAATTAAGGGGAAGAGGTATTAAAGAGAGTAACATTTTTAAAAATAAGCAAGAAAAATGGCAGATTACAATGATATTATGAGACTAACCATTTGTTTTCCCAAAGTCAGAAAACCCAGGAACTGTCTGCTCGGAGACTTACCATCAACTACCACATGCTAGTTGATTATCCAGCCTTCATTTATTCCTCTATTTAACAGATATTTATTGAGTCCTCATTAAGTGTCAGTCATGTTGTAAACGCTGGGGGTGCAGCATTGTGCAAAACAGGAAGAAGCCCCTGTCATCTTGGGGATATTATTGCAGAGGGCGGACCATTTAAAATAAAAAAATAAGTAAAATATGTGATGTGCTGAATGGTGCTAACTGCTCTGGGGAAATCACACTGCATGGAGATGGGGGATGCACTTTGCAAAGGGTGAATGGAAGAGACCTCGCAACAAAGAGGTGAGGGAGAAAACCACTGAGAGATCTGGGGCAAGAGTATTCAACGAGGTAGGATGAACGGGTGTGAAAGAAAAAAATGAAGCAGCAAGGAAGTCACTGTGGCTGTGAAGGTAGGAAAAGTAATAAAAGTTGAGGTTTGAAAAGTAGCCAATCTAAGCAATGGGCTTTTATTCCACACAGAAGGGAAGATATTTAAGAATTTTGAGCAAAGGGGGCTCATGATCTGAATTGAATTTTGGAAAGATCTGTCTGGCTACTGTGTTAAGAGGATATGTGGTGGTGGCAGGGG
The DNA here is from genome assembly GCF_000412655.1 of Myotis brandtii. Classification (NCBI taxonomy): domain Eukaryota; kingdom Metazoa; phylum Chordata; class Mammalia; order Chiroptera; family Vespertilionidae; genus Myotis; species Myotis brandtii. Next base: position 4,589,779 of record NW_005360891.1, on the reverse strand, counting down.
TGGTGGTTGTGGGGGAAGAATCAAGGCAATAATTCATGTGAGCTATGAAGATGGCTTGGTCTTGGTAGAGGTGGAGGTGGGAAGAAATATTCAGATTCTGGATTTATTTTGAGGGTAGACTCAACAAATATCAGTTGAATACTTTCTAAAATTCCTAAGGGTGACAATATATATGTTCAAAAGGATTAAAGTATACATAATCAGTATAATAAGTCTACAATGTTTATCAGTATTAAATATGCAACATCTAAAGAATGTTTTATCAAGAATTTCATTAATTAGAGTTTAACAAAGGAAGCTGACTAGTCATCAGAGAGAGAATCTGGGAAGTAAACCTCATTTCTTGCTCTGTCTTTGATGTGTGCATAGGAGATTCCTGGACCTCTCCATCTCTCTGCCTCCCTCCCTCCCTTCCTCTGTCTGGCCGTCACTTACATATATCCAGCGCGAGAAACATAATTTGTGGCACCCAGTGAAAAATGAAACTTCAGAGCCCCTTGTTCCCAAAAGCAGGAAAACAAAAGCATCAGAATATAAAGGTACTAAACTATAAAGCTCTTCCTTCTCATCTGTAGTCTCCCTCTCAATGTGCCATGGTATTTTAAAAAATGTGTTATTATTCTATGTAAAGAACATTAAAATTTTTTTATTAGAATGAATTTTATCTCTTCAGGTTTGCATTGTGCAAAGCCAGTTTTAAATGCCAATATAACAGCATTTTATTCACATGTAGAATCACTGAAGTTGCACAGTTTGCATTTTGTAACTTTTACACACATTTGTATTTAATTATTACTAGGACAATGGAAACGAACTCAACTGTTTTTATGTCATTTCTTTTTTTATTTTAAATATATTTTATTGATTTTTTACAGAGAGGAATGGAGAGGGATAGAGAGTTAGAAACATCGATGAGAGAGAAACATCGATCAGCTGCCTCCTGCACACTCCCTACTGGGGATGTGCCCGCAACCAAGGTATATGCCCTTGACCGGAATCGAACCTGGGACCCTTGAGTCTGCAGGCCGACGCTCTATTCACTGAGCCAACCCGGTTAGGGCTATGTCATTTCTTGATATGTGCACTTTCCACCAGCATTCCTGTGCCCTAGGCTTCCTGATCAGTAGGAAGAACTGAAAGGAAAAGGAACTATGCATTATCTTACCTTTCCCTTTCCTTCCAGGCCAACACTTTGAGCGTTACTGGTGGGCTAAAACAGAGAAGCTATGCAAGTAGGAAGACATATGATAGGATTTCTTGGTCTTTCATGTCTCTTAGAATTCCATCACCTCCTTTCTGCATTTGAAACAAGTTCTGTCTGAACAGAAAGTGAAGCTTCTAGGAGCCATCATGTCCCCACATATTCAGTAGCAGGCAACAGGCTGAACTCCCACCCACAGCAGGTCCAAGGGATTTCTGTGCTTACAGGACATTGAGACCACTATTTGCAAATGAAGTGCCAAGAAAGGACAGACATGCATGTTACACATTATCTCCTCTGCTCACAAACATGCTCCATTGTCCCACTGGACCTCACGTGCAAAGCACACCTCTAAAGGTAATTAAGAATTTCAGGCAGCACAGCAGAGCATTAAATGAAGTATGGGGTGATTACGTGGGTTGCACACCCAAGAACCTATTCCTGTCTATACCTTACATTAAGCCCCCCACCCCTTTCTTTTAAAATTCAAGATTAAAATTCCTGGACCCTCATGTATTAGAGGACAAGGCTCACAGTATTTACTGAACAGTTTTTCCCTACTTGTCTATCTCTTTCATTTTCACTCTCTGATTTGCCCTGGAAACTCTAAAGCTTTTAAGTCTTTCCTTGAATTGTATGGCACTATTCCCCATTGCCACTTGCCAACCCAACCTTTGCCCAGCACAAACCCAAGCACTGGGAGAAAGCACACCTTTCTAACCATGCCACTCCTCAAATACACCTGCAATAATTTTCCCTATTAATATAATTACATACATAAGAGGGGTCTGGTTGTCTTCAGCTCGGTATCTTCTTACTTCTATATAAACATTCTTTTTCACTTTTTAAACATTTTTAAAAATGTGATACAACTTAAAATCAATGTGCACATTTAATGTAATAGTGTTATTGGTATTTTAAAATTTGAGGGGTGGAACTGTGGGACCTAATATCTATTTGAGAACATTCTGGGGCCATTTAAAGAACTAATTAACAGAGAACACATTGCATGCACCCCTTGCTCCTGAATAGGAGTTCATATAAACTTTTAGGACAATAGTCCGCACTCAAAACTCCAAGCATTTACACTATATCTGTCTCTTCTCCTACACTGTGAACACTCTGAGGGCACAGACTGTGTCATCTTCAGATGTACATCCCTACCACCATCGATAGTCCTAATTTTAAGCTCCCAAGAGAAGGTATTCAGCACTTGTATCCTGAAAGAATGAAGGACTGTTTCTTATTTCTGAGGTTATCATTTTAGTTGAGCTTTTAAAGATACATTTTAATATTTATGTGCATTCTTTATAAATGACTAATTATTTTTTGTTGATATATGTGGAAAACCACATCTAGGAATCTATATGGTTCAAAAAATACACAGGTACAGTATCTTAAGCATTTTGTTTTGTATTTACATACACCTTTAGTCCCTCCTATCTCTGAAGATAATTTTTTCCAACATTAACATTAGATAAAATGTTGATGGCTTATACAGCATAATTATGTGCACCATGCTACCCCATTCCTTCTTTCTGAGCCCTGCTCAGTGGAAGTGTGTCCCTACTTGCAGGTATATTTTCTTTTGACTTACAAAGTCACAGCCAGGACACCAGGACAGAAAACTTAGTGGACACAGAAGAGGAATATATAACTCTACCACCATCCACCATTAATATGTATTCTATAGAACTTCTGAACTCTTGAATTGGCAGCAAACTTGAAAATCATCTAGTTAGACTTCTTTCTTAATGCAGAGATCTAGTGTGTATCACCTCTGAAAAGTTTACAAAATTCATCTCTGAGTTCCAGGATTAACCAAGATTAAAAGTGTGTGCCCCGGAATATGAAAGAATGTGTTTCTGTTTTACTGTCAGAATGCCCCTTTCAGTTGGCATTTCTCAGTCATCACCTTAAGCTACATGTCTTTTGATTTCCTAAGATGTCAGTGTTCAGGATATATTACTCTTCAACCATACTTTTCTTTTAGGAATTTTAAGAACTTCCTTTGTTTGGAATTTATTTGACTGTAAATGATAAAAGTTATAACTCTGAATATAACTATGAATTTCTTTTATCAATAGTAATAAAAGTGCGATATGCTAATTAGACCGGACAGCCAAACAACCTTCCGGACAAAGCCAGGGCTGCGAGGGCCGAAGCAAGCTGCCATGGCTGCAAGGGCAGAACCCCTTGCATGAATTTCATGCATTGGGCCTCTAGTTTATAAATATGCACTTATACCTAAGGATAGAGTATGTGAGATGAAAATTCCCATTTACTCATTATTTAACAAGTATTCGAGGGCCTACATACACTTGTTCTAGGCCCTGGGAACAAAGAGATGGTCTCAAAGCCATTGCTTGTCTTCCGAAAGCTTATGGTTTTGAGGGTAGATAGTAATTAAACAAATAATTCTGATGGACTTTGAGGAGCTTTCTGATGTGAGCACCTACCTGGTTCAGAACAGTCAGAGTTTGCCCAGACAACGAATATTTAAGCTGAACCCTGAAGAAGTATAAGTTGTCCAGATGAAGAGAGCAGGGAACCGCCTTTCCATGGTCCGATGACCAGAGGGACTGAAAAAAAAACTAATATGGCTGGTGTGTGATTGAAGAGGGGCATCAAATGAGATTAGAGAGGTGGGCATGAGCCACAGTGTGGAGGGTCTTATAAATTTAGTGAGGAGTTTAGCACTCAGGGAAATGGCAGCTTTTTAAGTAAGGTGTTGACAGATGACCGGCTGCATGGAGCAAGGCATGGAGTCCGTGGGGGGTTTGAGCCAACTCACACTGGCGCAAGGGAGCCAATTGCTAAATATTCGGGAGTTTTGCCAACTGGTTGTTGCTAAACTGTCAGTAGCTTGAAATAGGCCATGGTGGGAGAATATACACACTGGAAATTGGCAAACACCATGAAGAAGGGTTTGGTTGTTGTTGCTGTTGTAGGAAAGCTGGTTTATCAGCACCCGACTGGATAAATGTGAGCAAGGGGAAACATGATGGCCGAGACCAGGGAGGGAGCAAGAGGAGTGGAAATATTCGGTTACCTCTGAGAAATAGTTAGGTATGCTGTGTCTATGTGGAAGTAGGCACAGAGATAGAAGAAATGCGTAGCAGGCACCAGGCTCATTTCCAACCCGTCTGTGGACTTCTAACTTGACACCCTTCAAGTAGCTCCAGCTTGAAAGCAAAGGTCAAACTCTTTGGACATTCCATTCCACATTCAGTCATACCATTGGTTTCTTAAGAAAATGTGCATTAAATCACTTGCCATAGGTTTCTATGAAGAAATGAATAACACTGCACTTCAATTTGGATAATACTATCAGTAACATAAAGCAAAAGCCTTTTTGTCTACCCAGAGACTCATTTTGCTCATCTGGCATTTATTGCTGATGTTCTCCAAGCCTCTCAGACAACGTGAATGCCAAATGTGGAAGGCAACTTGGACATTAAAGTATATGTTCTCATGTGATTTGCAAGATTTGCAAAGATGACTTTTCTCCAGGGTAACACTGAAGCAGATGTTACAATTCTGTGAAAGTTTTATTTGTAATTTTACGAGATTAGCACACACCAAGAATACCCATATGGTATGTTCTCATTGGTTTTCAGCAAGAATTATATCTCGTATAGAGAGGTAAGAAACAGAAGTGAATATATATTTATTTTGGCCAATTCAGTTGCTAAGTAGACTCATTATTTGTGTCCTGGCTCAAAAGTATCACGTTTTGAATGTGGATCAGAATACTTTTTTTTTTCTTGTGTCAGATTACAGGGGTTGAATTGCTTCACCAATAGTTACCCTTTCTCTGACTGGAAAACCATATCCTGTCATTTTTACGCTCCAAAGAAGATTCTGTTTAGATAGAGGGAAGTGTCAGGAAGGAGGCTTTCTGACAGCAGGGTGAAACTCTCACATTTAAAGAATTCTCACCAGAGGTGTTTGTAATCTCCTTCCAATTTTCCCTTCCTCCTGAAACCTGTTTGAAGATAAAGCAGAGTGTAACCTGTGCCCTGTCAACTTCCTGCAGAGTGTTAACTCAAAAACCTCCATCAGTCACAGAGCACATCATTTAACAAGTTCCTGGTGATTGGGAATGAGTTCCAGATCACTTTCCATAGAACTGATTGTCTATTGCCCCAGGCTACTGTAGCTATTCATTAAAATTTCGGTAGGCAGTATCTAGCTTCATGATTAAAGAATCTTGAAAGAAAGCACAGTGTGATTTCTCGTCTGTATATGTATCTCACTTCCCCAAAGCTAGGGAGGTGGGAAATGGTTTATGAGAATTTGCTAGCTTTTAAAAAATAGAATATGAGAACACCTTTGATGTCCAGGGTTTGTTGCTATTATTGCTATGATCATTATTTTACTTTTAAGATGTAAGGATAAGTCCAATGTAAAAATGTCCTCTCAGTATATATTATAACTGGGTGTTGGGACTATCGTGGTGAACACAACATGAATTCTTTGCTCTGATGGAGCTTGCATCTTAGGAATACGTGATTAACTACATGAAAGCATGATGTGTTATCTGCTTGAAGGCAGGGGTGGAACCAATTTTTCACTTATGATTCCTTCCAGCTCTTTACAACTTTTTGATTTTGAAATCATGTTAGTCTTAAGAAGAGTTGCAAAGATAGTACCGAGAATTCTCTTATTCCCCTAAGGTTAACATCTTACATCTTCAATGGTAAAATGATCGAAACTAAGATAATAACACTGGTAAAATGCTTCTTAACAAGATGGATTTTATTCGTACTTCCCCAGTTTTCCCTGATGTCTCTGCTGTGCCAGTGTCTAGGTCTCAGCTTGGTTATCACACTGCAGTTAGTGACCGTGCCCTTGGTCTTCTCCCATTAGCGACAGTCCTTTCGTCTTTTCTTGTCTTTCATGACATTGGCACTTTTGAAGGGTTTGGCCACATATGTTGTAGCATGTCCCTCAATTTGGGTTTTTCAGATGTTTTCTCATGATTAGACTGTGGTTGTGAATTTTGGGGAAGAATACACAGAGATGCAGTCTCCTCATTGTCTGAGAGGGTTCTTGATTTATGTTTTATTATAAGTAATATTAACCTGGATCGCTTGGTGAAGGTGGTGCCTGCCAGGCTTTGCTTCTATAAAGTTATGATTTTTCCCTTTCCAAACTCTATTTTTGGGGGTTAAGTCCAACCCACATTGAAGCAGAGAAGGATTTAAATTAACCTTTGAGAGAGGAACATCAAAGAATTTGTGGATGTAAGTTAAAACTATACAATAATTAATAATTATGTTGAGGAGGTGCCATTTCTTTTCATTTTAGCATTCACCCGGGGATATAGCTTGCAGCTATACTTACTGTGGTGTTCTAGGGATGTACTATTTTCTTCACTAATTCAATATTAATTAGAATTTTTCTGTGAGGAAGAACTGTCCCTCCTTCTCAGTTTGTTCGTTTCATCATTTATTTGTAGCAATATAAACTCATGAATATTTATTTTATTCTTTGGGTTGTAAAACAATCCCATCAATATTTTATTGTTTAAAATTTTCAAGCTTTAGCCAATTCATTTTTTGCTTGGATGCTATGCTTTTTACAGCTGAAGACTGGGGCTGTTATTTTTTTCCGTATGAAGTAGAATTACTCTCCATGAGAGGCAACGCAATGTGATTTGTGAGCTTTTGAAATAAAACTGAAGAAACTGTCCTCGTTAACTTTGAGAATTATTCACACATATATTTGAAACAATCAACACCATTTGGTGAGTAGAAGTAATAACATAGCAGGAAAGAACAATGAAAACATCGTCTTAGGTTTGTTTACCCATTACTACAATAATCATGCATTTCCTTAAGTGAGATACCACACAGTGATTATAGTTGTCAAGTCTTGAGAGCTTTGTCTGAACCCAGTAAAGTGTCATGTAGGCAAGCCTAACTACCATTACTTATTGAGCTTCATCTTCATTCTGCACTGTTCCTTTTGGCAAGGGGAAAAATAGAAATAAATGTTTGTTGACTGCATAAACACTGACTAATTCCTGAAGAATTGTAATGTTTGCCAGTGAGGTAAGATGAAAAAAATGTGAACTTACTTTAAAATATATATATGTAGACTTAAGAGAGGAAGGGAGACAGAGTGATAGAAACATCATGAAGAGAATCATTGATTGCCTGCCTCTTACACACCCCCTACTGGGGTTCCAGGCAGCAACCTGGGCATGTACCTTGAAGGGGAATCGAACTGTGACCTGTTTCATGGGTTGACACTCAACCACTGAGCCATGCTGGCCAGGTGGTAAACTTACATTTTTTGGAACAGATAGTAAGGGACACTTCTAACTAGATACATTACTTGCTTTTCCTTGTTATGATTAAGCTTTATTAATTCTGGTTTATATTGAAAACTGGAAAGGTTATGAGATATAGTTTAGTCTGATTCATTAATCTATTATAAGAGAGCAGACAATAATATGTTGAATATAAAAATCATTTTTTCCTATCATCTAGAGCCATAATTTAAAATTGTTGTGAATGATGTTTCCAGCTTCACATTATAATATGCTACATTTAAGGAATCTCTGAATGACTTCTTTTTTTAAAAAAATATATTTTATTGATTTTTTACAGAGAGGAAGGGAGAGGGATAGAGAGTTAGAAACATCGATGAGAAACATCGATCAGCTGCCTCCTGCACACCTCCTACTGGGGATGTGCCCGCAACCCAGGTACATGCCCTTGACCGGAATCGAACCTGGGACCTTTCAGTCCGCAGGCCAACGCTCTATCCACTGAGCCAAAACGGTTTCGGCTGAATGACTTCTTGATTTAACAATTTGATTAATAACATTGAGTGAAGATCAAAGTGTTTTGTTTTTTTAGATTCCACATATAAGCAAAATCATTTGGCAGTTGTCTTTCTCTCGATGACTTATTTCACTTAACATATGGCAAGATTTCATTCTTTTTTATGGCCAACTAATATTCCATTGGGTATATGTACCACTTCAAAAGTGAAGGGATTAAGAAGTGCAAATTGCAAGTTATAAAATAGTCATGGGGATGCAAAGTACAGCAAAGGTAGTGTAGTCAGCAATGTTGTAATAACTACGTATGCTGTCAGGTAGGCACTAGACTTATTGGGGAACCACATTATCCTATATAATAAAAGGCTAATATGCTAAGTGTCCAGTAGTCCATTCAAAGCGTAATCTATATAATAAAAGCCTAAGCGACTGTTACAGTGCTATGACACGCAATGACCACCAGGGGCAGATGTGCCACTCAGCCAGAAGCCGGGCTCATGGCTGATGAGTGCAGCGGTGGTGGCTGGTGGCCGGAGCTTCTCCCACCTCCACGGCAGCACTAGGGAGCAGTGAGCCGAGCGGTAAGCAGTGAGCAGGGGGACAGTAAGGAGCGAGGGATCCTGGATTGCGAGAGGGATGTCTACCTGCTGGCATAGGCCCGATCCCCAATCAGGCCTAAGCTGGCAGGTGGACATCCCCAAGGGGTCCCGGACTGCAAGAGGGCGCAGGCCGGGCTGAGGGACACCCCCTCCCAGTGCATAACTTTTATGCACTGGGCCTCTAGTAAATTATATAAATGTCTAATCACTGTGTTGTACACCTGAAACTAATATAATATTGTATGTCAACTGTAATTGAGAAATAAAAATATAAATTTAAAAATTATAAATAGATATCAAAGTGTTTCACGGGAGCACTGTTAAGATTTCTGCAGTGCACTTCCTCACTCTAACCTGACATTATCCTTCACAGCATGTAGAATGGATTGTTATTATTCCCTATGGACCTTCTCCAGTGTCCAGATTCAGGAATAACTTACTTCAATGTGCAAACAAAAAGCCTCATGAAGATGTATGTGCTTATGGACACTGGGTCCACTCACTCACTCACTCATCTGCATAGAAAGCTTGCATCCCTCATAAGAGGTTCAGGGATCAGCCAAGTTATAAAGACACAGATACCAGGTTCCTGGGTGGGATCACTCAGTAATACTCAAAGTGACAAATTTAAATTAGAGAATACCAAACCTGGAGTGTTCCTTTGAGGCAGTCTTTAGAGAGAGGATATTTTTCAATGCCAGATATAATTTTGTTACCAGGCTTTTATGGTCTTTATAGTTTGGTATCTTGAGATCCAATGGTTGGGGTTCTGTATTTTCAAGGGAAGTTGACCTTTAGTGAAATATTACAAGCTCTTTCTTAGTCTGAGAGTAAGATCTCTGTTGAGATGTAAGAACTCCGTTTGGGCAGAACCAGCTTTTAAAAACAAAGATTCGGGCAGCTGTCTCTACACCCATGATTTGATGGAATCAAGCTTGTGAGGAAGCAGGAGTAATGCGTGGGAGTTTCCCTACCAGGGCCTTTGAGAATGTACTTCCCCCACATGTAACAATATATATTAGAGTATAGTATCATATGGTATAATAAATCTCATTTTATCAACTGTCATGGCTGCGCCAGCAATGGTTGTATTTTAGAACAGAGCATCATAAAGATAAGCATCAGACTTGAAGAAATTGTAGGTAAGGTTAGGAAAAAATAATATGAAGAAACTGCTTTCTAGAGTCATTGTCAGAAGAGAGACACTAAAAATCACCTACCTAAAAATCTTATCTTGTTTTTTCTCCTGAAAGGTGAGTGATTTTTCTCTCGATTTATACATAGATTTAGTCTCCCTCATACCCCTCAGTCAAAAGGCAACAACCTAGCATTGTTATTGGTGGATATTTCACCATCCCCCATCTCCTCACCTCCCTGACAATACTTACCATTTTTATTCAAGAAATTCCAAAATCAGATATAAAGCGTAAGGGCAAAAGTAGGTTTCCAGTTGAGAGTATGTGAAACAGTTTATGCTTGTATTGTTATTTATTAATTACTGCATTGTTTTCCATATGAACAACTGTTAACCTACTTTTGCTTCATCACCATCATCAGCAGCAGCATCTTAAAACTGGTTCTCCAGAATAATAATGGGTAAGAAAGAAATGACAAGATATTTTTTTTAAACTCCTAGGCTTGCATACTTAGATGATAGCTATTTTGGATACGGGGGATTAGATAATGTTCCTCATTTCACAACTTCTAAAATCAATTTAATCTCCATTCCAATATGAGAAATATCTTTTTGGCCCTGATGACAATAGAAAAAAACACACACAAAAACTCCTCAACATAGAAAAACCAAAATGAAACAGAAAATTCTACGACCAAGAACAATGAGGGAATTACTATTAACAGCCCCTTTTTTCTTTCTTACAGTCGCTGGCTTAGGAGGTCTGGCTTCCAAGAAGTCTGCTTATCTAATGAAGTAGCTCTACATAATTTGAGACTTAACATTCCCCAGAAATTTGACTAAGTTTCATTACTGACACACATCTTATTACTCTTGGATGAAATTTCAAGGAAGCAGACATTTGCCTGTTTCTGATCACGTAGCCTCAACCCTGCATAGTCACATTTAGATTAGAGAAGTTTAAATTACAAATCTTATTTGAAGTGTGAGTGCGGCTGTGATAAGGAGCTCATAAATAAGAGAGAGCATGGAACACATTAAAAAAATAAAGATTACAAGCCTTACAAAACAGATTCAGGAACAACATCTCCACAGAGTGAGTTAAGCAAGGGAAGGTTCTCTTGATAATGAGAATTATTACTACATTCAAAAATCAATATTATTTCTTTTATGGTAGTAAAATAAATGTTACCACACAGTTTAACATTGTGAGTCAAAGGACACACTTATTATCCCATCCAAAATTCCCGATGGGACATTATTTAGGTGGCATTATAGAAGTTTTAACATAGGGTCATATTTTAGAGAATTAAGTGTCTGTGACAATGGAAAAACAAGAATCATGTGTGCAACTGAGTTTTTATTTTTAAAGTCAGACTATATATACTAATTTGGTCAGATTTAATAACAATACATGATATTTAATTGTAATGACCTCCTTCTAAAAAAAGTCAGTAAAAATATTTACCCTTTTCAAGGATGGCTAAAAGTTTGTAACAAGATTAAATTGTGATAAAGCCTTAAAAATAGGTTTTAATCTATAATTATTTCACGGTTAGCATAATGGATGTGTGGCATTGTGTGTTATGAAATAAGCTATTAATATATGTGAAACAGTCAATTAAAAAACAAAACATAGACTAATAAAAGTGCTTATGTCAACTTTGCACCCGTAAGAATAGACCCTGTGGTTATCAAATTGAGGGTCCTTGTATAAAGCACTTCATGTGTTCCTTGACTTTTTCTTTTACAATCTGCTACTACCATTCTCTCCAGGCCCCCAACAATGGTACATAGTATCACCCAGCTCCCTAACCCCTCTGTTTTCCGCCATTTCTTTTCCCTTCCATTATACCTTGCATACCTACTCCAGACTGGTTTCAATCTTGTTTGCATCATGTCATTAGTTTTACTCACAAATCTTCAATGGTTTTCGACTGTGTAGTGTCCAAATTACTAAAAGCTCTTAAAGCTGTACATAATCAAGAAGAGTATGACCTTTGAAATGGAATCTGACACTGTTTTTTCTTTTTCTTTGAAATATTTTTTTTATTGATTTCAGAGAGGAAGAAAGAGGGAGAGATAGGAATATCAATGATAAGAGAGAATCATTGATAGGCTGCCTCCTGCAAGCCCCACACTGGTGATCCAGCTCACACCCTGGGGCATGCGCCCTGACTGGAATTGAACCGTGACCTCCTGGTTCATAGGTGGAAGAGGCTCAACCAGTGAGCCACGTGAGCTGGGCTCCTCTTTTCAATTTGTATTACCTTTAATTCCAGTTACCTTTCCAATTTCCTTTATTTCTAGGTCCCATTTAACTCCTGCTTCCTTTTTTATAATTTTCAAACTGTGCTAACCTCTCTTCCCAAAAATTTATCACATTAAATCAACCTCTTTTAGTTAATCTCATGATGCTTTTTGGCATATCTTATGCTTTTTAAGTCTCCTATAGTTGAGTTCTTGGGCTGTCATTCAACTATTTATTTGAATTTATGTTATAAAGAGTCCTTTAGAGCAGACATTGCATTGGTTTTAGAAGAGACAAGCCTAAGATTTGAATCTTACGCTATCATTGCACCAGGGCTATTATTAACCTCTCTCAGCCTCAGTTTGCTCATCTCTAACAACGGGTGAGACAAACAAATTAATGAGATTGTAGTGAGTATGGTGATGATTGCATAAAGCACTTCGTATTCAACAAATGTTCTTTCCTCCTTTATACCATACACAATAGAGTTGCTTAGTAATTATTTATAAACTGCATTGAAGAAGCATTCAATTGTTGGTTGAGTCTTCATCCAATGATTAATTTAAGGACTAAATTAAATCAAAATCTAAGCCCAAAAGATTTGAGAGTTGTATGGCTCTCTGTGGAAAATTCTTTGTGGATAGTTCTTCCCCAAAACATTTCATCAGCATCAGCTATATTCTGGGCTCAATTTCATGTAAATAGGATGAGGTTGCCAGAAACAAAATTCTGGATCAAGCCAGTCATCAGGATGCTAACAAAGCTGCCCTGAAGCCAGCTCTGTTGAGGGGGTCACATGGAGAAGACAGATGACGGCATGATTCCCACATAATTGCTGCTATATTTTGACATGAAGTTGACTGTGCAACAAAATCTGAGAAACACTCTATTAACGTGTAGGGGAAAAAAACTTTGGATAGAGCACCAGGGGTCAGATATTTTAAAAGTAAGAGCAGTGGAGATAGAAGAATTTTATTTAGCTATTTGGGTCTGTTCAGTCCAGGAATCCATGAGGAGAAGCCCAAACCATATTAGATTGTTAACAACACCTGCATAAACATGATAATGATATTTATTACTACAAAACATTATAAATTGGAGAACCTGCATTGATCTTTCAAATCACACTCATAGATGTGAAAGTACTATAATGACTGTATCATATCAAGGAATATAGATATGTAAGAGTGTGTAATCTAGAGAACACTGAAGTTATTAATCAGTAATGTAAATAAATCTCATGTAAATAAATTTTTGTCCAATACTTAATTTGTCCAGGAAATGATTAAAAGGATGTGAGAATTCAATATGGTACACATATGAATAATATTTTAAAAATCTGTTTTGGCCACAAAGGTTTCATGTTAGAGAATATAATATACCACTTAAAAAGAAAGAATAGAAAAGGATATGAATTGCCAGGGTGCTTATGTCAAAGTGCCATATTTCTTTCTTTTAAAAAATACTGCATTGTTTTTAACATGTTTTCAAATTATTTATATATCAGGAGTGATTATTCTTCAGAATACATAGGAAATACTTCAAAAGGTGTTAATCATTATTGTCGATAGATGTCATTATATTGCTATTGGTAACTAATTTACCTAATTTATTTAAACTTGTAATTTTTTTTAAGAATTAAGAAAGCAAGATTATGCTGTTTCCAAAATATTTTTAAAATATATTTTTATTGACTTTAGAGAGGAAGGGAAAGGGAGAGAGAGATAGAAACATCAATGATGAGAGAGAACCATAGATTGGCTGCCTCCTGCACATCCGGGGATCAAGCCTGCAATCTGGGCATGTACCCTGTCTGGGAATCGAACCTTGACCTCCTAGTTCACAGGTTAATGCTCAACCACTGAGCCACACTGGCCAGACACTTCCAAAGATTTTAATGACGTGAAATGCTTAGTGTTCAACATTCTGGGTAAATTTTTGTCATTTTTTACCCCCCCGCTCACTTTACTGTCCTGGTAGCATCTAAGAACATTCAGCAGTGTTCACGTGATCGGGCAGCTATTCCTACTTCACAACCCAAGCAAGGATAGACTGCATGAACATTTGTTTCTCTTTTTCCCTAATACATTTAAATAATAATTTTCAGACTTCATTTTAGAACCCATGGTAAACTAGCTAAATGGTGTGGCCAATTCTTTGAGCAAGAATCAATGAAATTGTTCCATGTAGTGCTGAAAACACAGCTGATTGATAACTGATCGATTCTTTTTCTCAAATGGCTGTCTAGACATTGCCTGAGATGCAGAAATAGAAATGTACATAGGAGCCTCGCCTTGCCTTTTCCTCATTTGCTGTTGCAGTGGTGTGGTGGGAATGTGGCTGGGGCTCAATCACACTGGCTCATAAAACAGAGGCAATGACATTTGGACATTATATATACATTTAAATCTGGCCCTTCCTACTCCTATCACTGTATTGGAGTAGACAGACATTTCATCAATTCTTTTCATATAGAACTCTTATGGGTGGGTGGGTTTTGTTTTGTGTTTTTTTCTTTATCTGCAATAGCAACTTAGAGAACCTAATTCACAATGTCAATCTGATTTTTTAAAACATTATTATAGTGAATAGAAAGTGCACAAGAAGAGGGAAAGGTCAAACCTTCTGTGTAGCCAAGCCTTTGCCTGAGGAAATCTGTTGGACAGGAAGTTTTATGTAAGTTGACAGGTGGTTAACTGGGGATCACTCTTGACTGAGGTCTACTGTGGTCAGCACGCTACTTGAGTTGCTTGTGGTTTGTTTTTTCTTAAGAAAAGATAGCACTCTATAATGTGTCTTGAGATATTTGATTACACATATGAACCAATAAATTCCAAAATAATGAAGTGTCTTTAAATAGGGAGTTTATAAACCAGGATAGCAATGGAAGAAATGGCAAGAACCCATCTGTTCAAGGAAACCTATTCAAGGAAGGCAATGGGTTCTTAAATTGTATGTTTCTGAAAATGTTTTTATCCTAAAAAGAGATTTATGCACAATTATATGCGTATGTAGATACACATACATGTACATATATGTGTTTGTTTATACATACATATACCAACACACTTCATTAGAAAGCAAGAAGGTCAGTTTCTATTTGTAACTTTAAGATACTCAAGTACATTTTGTTCATTATATGAATGTCTTAGTTATTCAACACTCTTGTTCCTGGATCTTTAATCCTTTCAGACAAGCTGGGAATCAAGAATGAACAAGCCTAAGACTCCAGTCAAGAGCAAGAGGAATTCTTAGAAGCTGAGTGAAAGATGGTAAGATGCAGGAAGAGCTTAGTCTACCAGCCCGAAGGAACAATCAGCACATGGTCAAAGCCAAACCTCACTGGTGCTAAGTCAAAGTTGTTTAGAAAAAACATTATAAAAACAAAACGAAGCAGCTGCGTCAGTAGTGTGTGCTGGGCAGCAGAGCAGAAGAGAGCAGATGATCTGATGGTGGTTAATGGAAGTCATGTGGCTGGAGGAAAGCTTTGAAAAGTAACATCAGTGAACAGATCTTAACTTCTCTGAACCTCAGTTTCTTCACTAATAATATTGGGATAATGACAGTATCTATCTTATGGTATTACTATGTAATTTAAAAATATATTTATGTAACAAAAAGTATTTCTGGATCATATTTACTGAGTTATTATTAACTCTATAACATGAAGTTTTCAAAAATCAGTTTTCAGAAATATTTATACGAAGTATAGACTAGAATGAATATATGTCTCTCCAGATATTGCAGGCCTGTCCACCTATCTGTGGTTTATGATGAATGTATTACTGGTTGGCGGATTGGATTGTACACTATAATTTTCCTATGTGGCATGCTATTTATTCCAGGTCACCGCCAGTGTTGTGATGGCTACAGTGTTATGGATGAATTAGTGGCTATGGAAGCTAAGATTTTTAAGAATGATATATTTTCAGTGGAGACCCATAGGGAAGTTTAATATAACACACATGTCAACTAATCAGACCAGATACTGGCTCAATTTGAAAAGGCATCAGTTATACATCACTGGAGGAGATGTACCACTCTGCACCAGGAGAGCATCAGTTCTGCCGCCATGGCTCCAAGTTCAGCTAATCTGTTGTGGGGAAGTTTCAAGGAGAGGATTTCTGTGGATGGAGCATCCTCTGCTTTCCATTTGGTATTATGGCCTTAAAGCAGGAGTCTACCTAGTGATTCTGGATCCTTGGTAGAGAGGAAGGGAAGGAGGGAAGAGGTGATAACACCAGTGATGCCAAGAGCTCTATCTGTCCAGACACAGGGCATGGTCTTGAGATAATTGCTTAGTGAGAATGCCAAATTGTCCTTTACCTTGACATCTATCATATTGAGGCTCCAAAAGCATGTTTTGACCTGCCCTGTATTATAATGGCAGCATAACATTCTGAGGATTGGGAAGAGGTTCGGGGTTAGTGGAGGTCAAGCCTGAGCTTGACTACTTTCCCTAATACTGGTAGTATGTGGTATTTACCAGTGACAGGTGTGACGCACAATGGATTTGTTTTTCCGGTTGCATATGGTTATAATAATTCGGCATGCTTGGTATGTATATAATAGACTCTCAATAAATATGCAAAAAAATAAAATACAAGATGCTGTCATACAACTTCCTTGACCAATGGTAATCTAAACTCTGCTAGAACTCAATAGAACATCATCTGTGACAGGAAACACAACTTCATAAGGAGTCAATTTCGTTGTGAGCCAACTCTGGTTCTTAAATATTTTTCCTTAGATTATGTTGATTTTAAGTCTTTCTCTACTTCCTTCACTTTCTGTCTTTGGAATTAACAAAGAACAAGTTCTTTTCTTTTCTTGATACTTATATTATTCCTTAGACAATTACTTTACTTCAGGGGGAAAAAAAAATCCCCATTGCTTCAACCATCATTATATGATTTGTTTCTAGCTACTTAGAAGAAAAGTACATTAGAAACATCTTGGGAAGACGCATGAAATTCTCTTGCTTTGTGTCAGAATTAACAGATAAGTCATACCAGTTGTTTTCTCTATGATATGGAGCATTAACATCTTGATTCATGAGCTGTACTTATTACTGGTGATAAATTTTAGTGTCCTGTTCTGTTAGCTATTATCTTTGCTTTTTCTCATTTATCACTTTTTAATCTACTTTGTGAATGGTCAAATCTGTCACTAAAATTTCAAGAAACTATTAAATAAAACTGTTTTCTAAGAAAATATACTGTCTCTGTCACTGCATTAAAAAGGTTTTGTTTTAATAAGGTTTACAATGTCCCTGTACCACCATTCGGCTCCTAATTCACATGGATTCAGTGTTATCAAACTGAGCTTTAGTAGATGTATTGGTTCTTTTAATCAGTCACTATTTCCACAGATTTAAGAGTACACACTATAGATGCACACTTGGCATATATGTTACCAAGTTTCCGGCAGCAAAACAAAGTTAAGAAAGTCTGGATATATTTTTAAAAAAATGTTTTTGTGTATAAACCACAAACTTCTCACATGGTAATTAGGGAGCTAGTGAATAACTTAGGGTTGCTAGGCAATAGTAGAGGGGATAGCACATTTATAAAATGCCTCATGGGTTAAAAAGCATTTTTGTTAATTTTATCTTATGTGATCTTAACAAAAATCTGGCAGTTTTAAATAAAGGAAACTCTCAGAGCTCTTTATACTGAAGACACTTTCCAGAATATATTCCTAATTTTTGAAATGCAAAGTGATATGACAAATAAAAGGAGAAAACCAGTGTAGGAAGGCTTGATTCAACACACAGGGAGGCCATTTGAAATTCGCCACTTTGTGATTCCTGCTCTTTCTAGCTTGTTCCCTTCTTCCAGTTTCGAATCAACAAATTTTCTGTAAACATTACCTAGGTGTTCACAGCTGGATTCTTAACAGGTATCTCAGAAGCAGAGTGGGAAAGAGCCATTGTTTATAGATTTCGGTAATTCCAGGATTGGATGTTTGAAAGCTGGGGACTTGGGGGGAAAAAAATCATAATCATAGGAAATGCTATTCCAGAGGCTGGAGTTCTTATTTCTCCCCAAACACTTTAACTGTAAACCTACCAGTTTGTAAATTACTCTGGTTTGTAAGATACACATATTTAGCTCTAAGACAGCAAGGGACTTGCATTTGCCCCGAGGTCAGCAGTTGCGCTCTAATTGCTGACATTAGGTGAATACCAACCAGCTAAATCACAGTGGCTCCAGACCGTTTTAAGGAGCTGTGTCTGCCTCATGTGCAAAACGGGAGATTGCCTACACAAACACAAGGGTGCACGTGCAAATTCCTTTTTGTGCTGAGAGCTGCTTATTTTGTACAGATAATTACCAGGCCTCATTCCCACTAAATATATTCTGCTGCCTTAAATTGGGGTCTTAATTGTGAAAACGGATCCTTTGAAGAGATGAAACCCTTTGAAGGTTTCTTTCCTGACTGCAAAATTTTATGGGTTTTGTCTATAAATTGAGTTGTGCAGGATGACGAGGCTGATGGATTCTATAGACTGAGGTCCAGTGGTGTCACATTACCCATTTTCTACCCGAATACCGTCTCTGGCACAAGGGTCTATGGCCTGGGAATTGATGGTGACGTTAACTCTCCAGTAGGTCAGGTCTCTGCTTCTGGACATCTTCCCCATGCGAATAGGCTTTCATTGTTGGCAGCAAAGGAATTGGGAAACACGGTTCCGTCTATGAGGATAAGCTATGATATGCAGTAGTCCTAATGGTTATATGGAGATGAACGGGCAGTAACATTAACAAATACTTGTATTTGTTATCTATGTAAAATGCTTTGAGCACTAGGAAGAAATGGTTCAATAAGGTCCCAAGCTTATACTTTACTTATATGTCATTTCTGAGAGAGATGGTTGACAAGACTAATTTAGACCCGCAGATCTTCCCATAGTGAGGGATGAAAATTAATTTGACATGTGGATGCAGAGACCATCTACACAGACAGGCATAGTTTGCAGTTGCCTTTTAGAATCTTCGTTCAGCCTGTATGTATTTGGAGGGCTTCCATTTATGTCCTTCTCTGCTCTGCCAGTGGGGTATAAACATCATCCTAAAAGTGAGAGTACTAACCTGGCTGGGGATTTTTATTGTAATTTATTTTAAATGGACGTGACTGTGACAAGCATGCAAGGTAGGCATGAATAGTCGTTGGTGGTCTGCACTCTAAGTCAGGGCTGTTGCTATTAGATGCTCTGCAACTGCCTCAAATATTTCCATGATGAGAACCTTCCTCGTTGCCATATACCAAGCCATTCAGTCTGCTGTGGTGTGGCCTGGAAGCCCACATCTGTGCCCTGTTGGGAAGGTGGCTCACATTGTGGTTTCCAAAAAAACTGTCTTTAATATATGTTGTGCGAGAATTTATGCAGCCTGCTGGAGGGAAATTCAGCACTAGCCATTCAAGACTGAACAATGCCTACGCTCCATGACTCAGCAGCTTGTCTTCCTGGAATTTACCAGAAGAAAAAAAATCAGTTGACATGTGTTAAGATTTATGAATATAGTTGTTCTTCAAAGTGTTTGGTAAAATTATTATACTGCACAATGAAAGACGCCATTCCATAGAATAGAATGGCATGGAACCATTAACAAATCATTAGATAAAAGGATATGGATATCAGGAAGTAATTATAATTGTTTAAAAATGGAAAGAGTGGTTTTGGAAAGTCTGTTCATTTGAAAATACTACTTTTTGTAAAAAATAAAGGTAAATATGTAATAATAAGCATTAACATATTATGTAATCTGTATGTGTATAATGCTAACTAATAATGATTATATATTAATAGCGTAACTAAGTAAACAATAGTTGTTCTATTTCCCCTCATATAGCATTTCCAAGGGCAGCAGTGTTTTATGAAGAAATCTTAGGGATAGACAAGAAGTGAACAGACTTGCAAACAAACAAATATTTTGTTACTACACAAGTAGTCTAGTTAACATACTCTCTTATCCTGCCTTCTTCTCCCTTTCTGTGTGCAATAAAGATGGCTGCAGTTTGATTCTGAAATTATTTTCCATTCCTTTCCAAACATTACGAACTGCAATTCCACAACCTCCAGCACCTATCCCCTGTGGAGAGCGTGAAATAAACAGTGCCCCTGGGGCACACATAGCAAACATCATACATCAACCAGTGAGGGGTATGCTTGGATGAGGCTGTGTCTGTTACACTAGAAGCTGAAGAAAGATTGAAGAAATATTCAAAAAGAGATTGATGTGGGAGGGAATTGGAACAAGGCAGGTCGACTTCCAGGTTCCTGGTTTGGGGCAACTGGCAAATTGTGGTGCCCAGAATGGGGCGGGGTGGGGGAGAGAGGGGCAGGGGGAGTGAAAAAGAAAATTAATTTGATTTTGAATATTTGCAGTTAGAATAAAATAGCAACGCCGCTTGCAAATTAATGTTGCAGGGTTGTGATTGTTGCAGATGGACACTGAAACGCTTTAATGCAAAAGTTTTTTCTGGTAAAAATTCTGCAAAAAAATAAAAAAGAATCCTTTTGCCACTTCCATTGGAATTGAGGTAAGTTTGCGTTTTATACTCCAAGTATTACTGAGCCCTAACATCACATTCCATCACTGATACATCCACCGGTTAGCAGGCAGGGCCCGGAGATGTGGAGATGGTGAGAAACAGATATTAGAATGCAGCGTGGTTAGCGAGGTAATTGACAGGTACTCTCCACTGCCAGCTCAGAAGAAGGAACAATTACTCTCTGGACACTGAAGCTCTATTTAAGTTTCAAAATCAGGGTGATGCTTGGTTTGGATCTTGAAGATGGAGCAGGCATGGAAATTATGAGACCTACAAATGATGAGTGGTGACATGTGGCAATGTAGGCCCATCGTTTAAGGTTTTCTGAGGCCAAAGCAAAGGTCAAATGTGGTTCAGTCAAGTGAACCATTAGAAAATGCCATTTTGAATTACACATGTGTCGCCTTCTTCCCACGTACCATCTAAGAAACACCAACAATATCACAGCTGTGAGAAATGACACAACTCTTTAACATCAAAGCAGCAGGACCCACACAGTGAATTCTGTTTGTGAAGCTTAAACTTCAGAACGAGAACAGATAAATGTCGGAGAAGTGAACTTGCAATAATTTCACCAATTTATCAGAGGTCTCAGTGCTTCTCAACTTTATTTTCATTACCACTCCCCTGCCAAGGAGCCTTTTTAGACTTTCCCCCCAATTTTCTCTCTCTTTTTCCTCATGAAATTTAAATACCACAGATAAATGTTATCTATTTTACCCAACCGCAAACCGTTGTAGCATCTGAGAATTGTTTCACCCCATCAGAGTTCATTTTTGCCCCGGTGGGATTCATATTGCCTCATTACTTACATATGATTTAGATAAAGATGTTAATGTAAACGTTTGTCTACTAGATTGCTTGGAGCCCAGCATTATTTGTAAAGGGGTCTATATTTTGTTTTGTTGCTTACATGCCTTGAGTATATAAATCACAAGACATACATTGACTTCTGTCAAACGCTTTATGTGACTCTGAACCCTTATTCAATGCAGAAATTTTGTTCAGATTCCTTATGAAATCCTTCTCAATTTCTGAAGTGTAGCTCACCATTGAAGATCATTGCCTCAACATGTCTTAGATGTTCTAGCAACAGCTCATTTTTGTTTTCACACTATCATGGGTATTAATTAAAAATAGAGCACAAAACTTCTTCACATGGACAGTCCTTTTTTTGGACCTAAGTTCCCTCTGGCTAACCTCAACTACACAAAATCACAGCAACAGGCGGTTAGAGCAATTTCAAAGAACACACACACTCACAAACTAAAAAAGAGGCATAGTTTTACTTGGCAAACACAAGCTCTGACCAAAATTGTTATGTAAAGTATAATGCTTCAGAAAATAGCGTACCCACAGCTATGCAGCCTGGAGGCTCTGATTGAAGAAAGAGGAGATTGGCTGGAGAAGGGAGGACCCTCCACAGGAAGATAAAAGGGACAACTCCTAGGTTTGAAAAAGTTAAAGTGGAAAGAAGATGGGTTGAGAACATCCAGTGAATGAAAAAATGTCCCCTTATCTCTGGACATATGTAGAATATGAGGTGCAAAGGGCTTTAGATCCTTTCCTGGGGTAACTAGCATGCCTGTGAGGGGCTTAACCAAATGCAGATGAGGCCCAAGAACCCCAAAAGATGAATGTCCTGCGGACTAAAGCGTGAACTATAGGAAAGCATGGAGGAAACCAGAGGAAAACTTCTCCGGGTTCCATCACAGTCTGACCCCCCCCCCCTCACACACACACACACACACACACACATCAGGATTTTGGAGCAAAAGATTTTGCCAATTCCATACACTAATCACTGACTGACACATTATTGAAACCATTAATTTAAAA
Source organism: Myotis brandtii (assembly GCF_000412655.1). Lineage (NCBI taxonomy): Eukaryota > Metazoa > Chordata > Mammalia > Chiroptera > Vespertilionidae > Myotis > Myotis brandtii. The sequence goes on along the minus strand of NW_005360891.1, from coordinate 4,567,399 downwards.
CTATTTATAAAATATTGTAGATATTTTCCCCAGGAGTAATAGAAATTGGGATGAAGGTTTGGGGAAGGATGGATCTATGTCATCTTGTTATCTATGGACGTGTTTACATGAAAATAATTAAAGTACAGCCCGGATAGTGTTGCTCAGTGGTTGAGCATCTGCCCATGAACCAGGAGGTCTGGGTTCCATTCCTGGTCAGGGCACATGACCGAGCTGTATTGAGCATCTGCCCATGAACCAGGAGGTCTGGGTTCCATTCCTGGTCAGGGCACATGTCCGGGCTGTGGGCTTGATCCCCAGTAGAGGGCGTGCAGGAGGCAGTGAATCAATGATTTTCTCTCATCATTGATGTTTCTTTCTCACCTTTCCTCTCTCTGAAATAAAAAATATATATATAAAAGAAAATAATTCAAGTAGGATTGGCCTGAGATGGAGTCCCTAAACAAATGTGCCTCAGTGTTCTTCCCTTCCCTTGGTTTCCCCTCCACCTGTGGATCTCTCTTACCCCTCCCCACCCTCACTCCAGATCTCCCCTTCAGCCCTTGGGCACCTGCCCTCTTTGCTGCTGGGAGAGAAGAGTTATCATCACAGACACACTGAGGTTGCTCATTTATAAACTTTCTGTTGGTCTAGGGCTTAAAGCTCACAAACTGCTATCCCGAAAGGATGACAGATGTGCATAAATAAAATTCTCCATGGGAGAGTAATGTTGGGAATTTAGAAGAATCCATTTAAACAGCTTTCCAACATGCTAACAAGCGCTTGATTCTTCAAGAGAAGCATATAGTACATGTAGTTTGCTAACATATATTGGAAGATAGTCTGGGAAGTGCTAAAATGCAGTTCTATTTGACTTTCACACTGATGAATAGGAACTACTATTTATCAGTACAAATTCTATTTCAGGTTAGAGGCAGAAGTAACTCTGGGTGAGCAAGAGTAACTCATTGTAGTTACTTAAAATCTGAATTACTATTCAATTTATTAAATTTAACAAATTTTATAACCTTAGCTTTCTTTTAGCTTTTCTTTCAACCTATAGATCGTGACCTTTTATCTACTCTTCATAATATGAAAATAAAATCAGTTTACATGCAGCAAAATAGCAATCCATTAACTCATTTTGAACAGATAAAACCGCCGTAAACAATCCATAACATTTAATATTTAAATTTTAAAAATATTTTATCTACACTTGTGAATTTAATAATTTCATTTTCTTAAGTGATTCAAATGTATGGCAAGGTATACTTATGACCTTCCCTTGCAAAGTCTTTCTAAATGTTACAGCTAAACATTTACATGGTGTTTACTCTGTCAGTTACTCTTCTAAGCTTTTTACAGATATCAATGTATTTCAGCCTCATATCAATTCCATAGGTATCTAATGATTCTGATTTTCTATTTTACATTTGAGAAAACAGAAGTATTAAAGTATTGAGCAACTTGCTCAAAGTCACACAGATAACACATTAAACTTAGTGTAATAAAATCAAATTCTCTTCGACATTCCAATAGTCTTAACTAACTAAATTCTCAAATAACATTCACTTAAAAATTACAAAACTGATATGTTACAGTCTCTCAAACACACAAATGCCTTAAATAACAAACACACAGATTATTTGGAATTTAACATAATCTTTTAATCCTAACGATTGCGTTTGGCTTTTATTTCTGTCTTTCTGCAGTTTAAAAGGTCAAGAAAAAGGAGTTACCATCTCAGACACACGGAGGTTATGAACCTATAATCAGGACCATAATATAGTTACTTCTCAGTAAGAAACCAGAACCTAGGACATGTGGCCGAGAAGCAAAAAATTTCCAGATAATTCTTCTAGAACTGCAGTTGGGACGTTGGACCATTGATTTTTTAAAAAATATATTTTATTGATTTTTTTACAGAGACGAAGGGAGAGGGATAGAGAGTTAGAAACATCGATGAGAGAGAAACATCGATCCGCTGCCTCCTGCACACCCCACACTGGGGATGTGCCTGCAACCAAGGTACATTCCCTTGATCGAAATCGAACCTGGGACCTTTCAGTCCATAGGCCGATGCTCTATCCACTGAGCCAAACCAGTTAGGGCTGGACCATTGATTTTAATACTGCCTATGGGGCATCAAGTCTATTTTGTTCAACTGAAATTGTAAACTACTTCTGATATTAGAACCTACTTCTCCGTGTGTGTGTGTGTGTGTGTGTGTGTGTGTGTGTGCGCGTGCGTGCGCGCGCACGCGTCTGTTTCTGTCTGTCTAAGGAATGCTTGAATGGATTTGTGCCTTTTTTTTTTACTGTCTAATTGAATTCTATACTCTTCATGTTTTCCTTTTATCAACAACTATATAGCATTTCTAATGATAAATTATTATCAGTAGTTTTCAAATAAGGAAGCTGAGGATCTGAGAATTAATTATCTCACCCCGAGTCCAGCATGGATACATGGTAGAGTTGAGATACATACAAGCCAGTCTTCTATATTCCAACCATTACTTGTTCACCAATTATAATTGGTTCCTAGTCTGGCTGTTGTGGGTGCTGAGGTTGAACTCCTCTCCACCCCCACCCTACCCACCACCATGCAACAGCTCTGGATCTCATGTTGAAATTGCTTTCCTTCGTCTGTGCCTTTGAAAACATTCAGTTACTATTAGTCATTCCTTCTTTCATCAGTCAGTCACAAAGTATTTACTGGATTCCTGTCATATGCTGGGCACTGCTCTTGGCACTTGGGATGTTATGAGGACAAATATTAATTTATACTGAGAGAAGGGTTAGTCTTTTGTTTAAACAGACCCGTCACTCCTGTATTTGTCAGGCTCCCCACTCTCAAGTCCCAAGTAACAGAAATCCAACTGAAATTTAAAGCAAATAGATTGATTTCTGTAACTGCAAACTTTACGAGCAGAGAGCCCATCCTTCATGGGTGGCTGGATCCAGAGCCTGCTCAGGTCATAAAGTCCACCTTGCTCTTACAATCTGTTTCCACACACTCTCTGTCTCCATGTCTTAATCTGCTATATGATGAGTATTGGCCTGATTTTTTCTTGCTGCTGAATACTTCGTCCATGTAGCAAATGAAAATGCCTGCAGTCTTCATTTGTATTTTCCGTTCATCTGTGATTTAAGAGGAGATAAGAGCATCTCTTCCAAAAGCTCTTAGAGGAGAAATATTGGAGAAAATATTGACTCAGTTTGAGCCACATGCCCATCTCTGAGTAAATGCTGGTGACCAGGGCTATGGAGAGTCCTGAGCACATCCTGGGGTACAATCACTGCCACCTAAGCCACTTGGAATGGTGGCCATGGTTAATTAAAGAAAGGATGATAGCAGAAACCTCCTGAGCCACATGTGTATTCTCTTTTCCCTCCCTCTCTTTCTTCCTCCCTTCTTTCCCTACTTCCTCTCTTCCTTTCCCTTCCTTCCTTCCTTCCTTCCTTCCTTCCTTCCTTCCTTCCTTCCTTCCTTCCTTCCTTCCTCCTTCCTTCCTCTAATAGTTATTGTGTGTCTACTATGTGTTAGCAATTATGTTCAGTCAGGAAGAAGACATCCATAACCTTGCTTCTATGAAGCTCAGTATACTAGCAATGAAGGTAGACATCAAATGACTAGTTATTCAGCTTATTAATTAATTTCCATTGTAATAAATGTTAAGAAGCAGAAGTGGAGGATGTACAGGAACACAGTATATAATAAGAAAGTAACCTGGCCTTGAAGGTCAGGAAAGGCTTTCTGAAGAAAAATGTGATTGAGGTATTTATTGAGCTCCAAATGAAAAGCAGTGATTAACTAGAGAAAGAAGGGAAAGAAGAACACAACAGGGAGAAGGAAGAGTGTCTGTGAAGACAGTGAGGTGGGCAGAACCATGGTGATTAGATGAATTAAGAGGTTGAGATGACCAGGTTGTGCTGAGCATGGGGGAGAGAAACAAGAGATGCAGTCAGGGGTGTAATGACTATATCCCTGTGTGCAGCTCAGTGCGGAGCACATAGTAGGTGATCAGTAACTATGAATAAATGAATAATCTCCATTTGTCTGATTTATATTTACTTTTTCAGATTTATAGTTGAATCTGGTGATCTCCTAAGATTCTATTTGGTGTCCAGCTGAAAACTTGCTCATAATGGGCACTCAATAGGATTTGCTAAAAGGAATTAAATGAAGAAAAATAAATCCAGGCTGTTTTTAGAATGGCTGAGCCATGTAACTGTGTACACATAATTTGATTAAGAGATCAAAAGCACAGAAGAACTCTCCAAGTAATCTCTTAAATTCCTCTCTTTGTAGAGTCACACATTCATGACCTTTGTTCCTGCCTCTGAATGCCACCATCAGAAAGATGCCTGCTGCTGTGAAGGGCGGGGGATGAGATACGGGGAAGAGGGGACAGAACCTTTGAGCCAAATAACAGCCTCATTTCCTCTGGCAAATACCACACTATTCTATGGCTCAGCTCTGTCCAGATCTTCTTACACATTTTTTATTTATTAACTGTTCAGTGTTTGAATGCTTCTCAGTGGAGGAGTATCAAACACACACACACACACACACACACACACACACACACACACACACATTTCTCATTTGCTGTAGATGTCTCTCTTATTTAGTTCCTATGCCAACCATAACTCTTACAATTTTACAATATCCTCCAACCTTCAGTTTTCTCTTGAATAAACCATATGTCCGGGCCTCCAGCAGTAGCTGCTTAGAACTGCTCTGTGGACACCAGATGAGATTTCAGTGATTCTAAAATATTCCTGGCATGTGGACTCATAACTCTTGTATACTCCTCTAGAAGGCGAATCTCAAAGATGAGTTGACATAGCCCCATGAACAAACATCCTACCGGATGTTTTCTTAAGCATTCTGAACAAAGTTCAACTGCCCTTTGGGAGAGAACACACATTTCTTCCTAATTTATAATTTTTGGAACGGTCCCAACCAAAAAGTCTGAAGAGTTCATTAGAGGAAGAAAACGTCCAAATATAACAATACTTGTCCATTATTTCATAGAACCGCGGAGTTCTTTTTAAGTATCTCAGCAATCAGTTACTACCGTTTCTTGAGGAAGGCAGGGCATACTAGCCTCATCGTAAAGCTGTGGTAGCAGAAACAGAAAAGTTTACTCTTCTGAGATGAAGAACCTTCCCGGAAGAGGGTTAGCTTTTGAGAGAACGTGTTAAGAATCTCAGGTCATGCTCAGCAAGTAATGCAATGCATTACTAACTTTAGCTCTGCACAGGAACAGCAGGGTTAAAAGTGATCTATACTGACTTTTATGTTTTCAAATATGGGTTTTGTGGAGTTTGCTTTAAAACATGAAGGACCTAGAGAGTTAGAAAACCTGTAATAGTCCCGCAACTCAATGTGGAAAATATTTGTGCTTGGTTTAATTACATTAATACATTTATCTTACATTTCTTCAGGCCACTGTAGCCGGCCGGTAGTGCAATGCAGACCAGAAGCAAATAGAATAATAGTTTCTGACTATAGCCCTTCCCAGCAACATCACTGCAACCTGGTCTAAGTGTTTCCTTGCAGCTTAAGCCAGGTTTGGTTTTCCCATGTGCCCAGGGGTGACTATGGGATATTTGTGTCAATTTTTGTGATAATCATCCTTGTACCCTTGTTTGTTCTTCCTGTTCACTGACTAGAATCCCTCTCCCTGAACCAATACCATTTAAAAATGTATAGATGCTTCTCTTGCTGCTGTGCTGCTATCTACTCCAGCAGGGACCATGGTGATGCACAGCCACTCTGCTTCAACATCACCAGGCTGATGAGGTGGAATATGGTGGACCCCCAGGCCATTGAAAATGCATTAAATATATTATATATTGAATACATACACTTCAATTGAAAATAAAATATGTATATATAATTGAATATAATATGCATGAATATATAAACAGCAACATAAGAATAATATAATAATAATATTACCATTCATGAACCCACTGGCCAGCTTAGTAACCTTACTCACATCTTTAAATCACTCTGTTTAGCCCAGCTCAAACCTCCTCCCCAATAGAGGCAGTAACCACTCGCCTGAATTTTCCATTACTTACTGCCTTGCCTTTCTTATAATTCTCTAACATATATGTATAACCCAAATGAATATGGTATTTAGTTTTGCCTGGTTTTGAAGTTTACATGCATGAAATTACAATGCATTTGTTCTTCTCTGACTTGCTTGTTTTGTTTATTATATAATAGATAAGACTTTTTTTGGAGTTATTTTAGGTTTATAGCAAAATTAAGTAGAAGGTGCAGAGATTTCCCATATATTCTCTGCCCCCACACATGTATAGCCTCCCTCATTATTAACGTCCCTCATCAGAAAGGTACATTTGCTACAATTGATGAATCTACATTAACACATTATAATCACCCAGAATCTAGCTTCCCTGTACTCTTGGTGTTGTACACCCTATGGGTATGGACAAATGTAGAGTGGTATGTAGCTGTCATAATAGCATGCAGAGTATTTTTACTGTCCTAAAAATCCTCCATGCTTCACCTATTCGTTCCTCTCCCCACATTTAAAAATACTAAAGTAACCTAATAAATTTTAAAACTACTAATTACCTTTATTCTTCTTCTAAATTATACAGCATCTTAAAAGTGGCTTAACTCCAATCACCCACTTCCAGTAGTGATATATGCTTCACTCAGTTCAGTCTTCAACTTTTAATCTTAAAAATTACTCATATTGTTAAAATTTCATAACTTTATATTAAACTATATATTTCTATATATTTACAATTTTCTTTGCTCACCATTCATCATTTATCTCAGACCTTTGTCTTTAAGAACATTCTTTAGAAGTTACTTTCATGTGACTCTTGGGATAATAAAAATCTCTGTTTTTGTTTCCTAAATTGTCTTTCTTTTGGATCTTATTCTTTTTTGTAAATTATTGACTTTAGAGAGGAAGGGAGAGAGAGAGAGAGAAACATCAATAATGAGAGAGAATCACTGATTGCCTCCTGTACATCCTCTACTGGGGATCATGCCCTGACCGGGAATCAAACTGATGTGACTCTTGGGATAATAAAAATCTCTGTTTTTGTTTCCTAAATTGTCTTTCTTTTGGATCTTATTCTTTTTTGTAAATTATTGACTTTAGAGAGGAAGGGAGAGAGAGAGAGAGAAACATCAATAATGAGAGAGAATCACTGACTGCCTCTTGTACATCCTCTACTGGGGATCATGCCCAGACCGGGAATCAAACTGTGAACCATGACCTCCTGATTCATAGGTCAACACTCAACCACGGATGCACAGCGGTGGGGCTGGACCTTATTCTTAAAAAAGGTTTGAGTGGGTATAGTATCTGGCAAATATTTTAAATGCCAGTTACTTTTTCCTCTGCACTTTGAATGTCACTGTACATGCTACACCTTCTGTAATTTTTAATCATAGCCCCACTTCTGTAGGCCATTCTGGTCTCCAATCAAGGCAGGGTTACAATTTGTTGACAAGCATTTTTTCCTTTGGCTCTCATTGCACCAACAAACCTCATGGAAATTCAGCTTCTTCTTCAGAGTCCCTATACTAATCCTGGGAGTTCCTGAGGATGTATCACGTAGGCCAGAAGCAAGCCACTTCTGCTCTCCTGTGGCAGGTGCCCTTTTCTTTGATGGACCTCACATACTCATAAACCCTCCTGAGAGGATGTAGCACTGCTGGATGTGCCCACTGCACAGGGTGATCTCCATGTCATGCCAGGTTTCCTGATCTCCAGACCCTGGCTGGTGCTCTTCTTATGCCAACGACAGGCTGTGTTCTCTGATCTGTGATGTTTTATCTGTAAAAGGGAGAAAGAGCTCTCTCTCTCTCTCTTACTCTTTTATGTTACACTGGCAGAAAAGCAAAAGGTCTTACAAGGATAGAAATTAAGCATCTTTTGATTCTTGTTCTGTTTGTTAATAGTTTTTAGTCTGATCCCACGTCTTTCCCTAGCCCCAGACATACATGCGTGGAGAGGAAAAGAAAAAGGGCAGGGGGTGTGGAGGATGAGCCTCTGTGTTCGTTCTCTCTCTCTCTCTCTCTCTCTCTCTCTCTCTCTCTCTCTCTTTCTCTCTCTCTCTGGCAGAAGGAGGGGGGCAAAAGAAAGGAGAAATGTTGTGAGAGAACTTGAGATGTGGTAGATGCTGAAAAAGAGATACCATGCTCTTTTCAGACAGGCCTGTCCCTCAGATGACTAATGCGTTATCATGGGCTAATCCTAAATCCTGTCCTTTTCTTCAAGATAACTTTTTCCTGGGAAGTTCTTGCTCCCAACAGATGAGTCGTTTCCTGGTGGGCCCATCCTGTAAGCCTTTCCTTCATACCCAAGCACACCTGAATCCCAGGCTGTGGATCTGTGTGTAAATTTAAGCTGGAGCCTTCTGAACTGCATAAATTTGAGGTTTTATATGTGTATTTATTTTAATATTACACTGATTATTTGCAGCATCTTAATTGCTCTACATTGAAATACAAAGATTTCTATTATTATTCCAACTCTCCCTACTGAGGCACATACCATTTATTTGGCTGGCCTCAATCCTATCCCCGTACTTTAAATATAACTAAGCTTCTCTCTCTTCTATTTGTTGGTGGTTTCTTCTCTTATTTTAAAAAACGATTTCTTCTGTTTTTCTTAATTTCCTGTTTTCTACTTGTATAGTTTCTAGCTGTGTTTTCAGATTTTGAAAGTTTAATTTCTTGAGGTCTGTTTCTTCTTTTTCCCTGTTTCCTTCATTGGAGAATTTTTTGCATTTCCATTCTTTTTCCAATGTTGTTAAGACTTTCTTTGATGGTTTACTCCTGGTCCTTTTCATATATTTAAAAGTTAATTGAAAAAAGATTTTTCAGAAGAAATTGAGTCTGTCTTATTTCAGACATATTTTTATTTTAACTTTAAGCTAATTTGAAGCTTACACATATGATTTAATCTATTCTGCATTGTCAAATGAAAATAGGGACCATGCTCACCGTATTGCAGCTACAGCCTGGTAAAGTGGTCCTCACCTCATGGCTCAAATGTTGGCCACCACAAGTGAGACCATCACTGACCCCAGGGAAAAGAAAAGAAGTGAAGTCTCTACTAAATAAGAAACTTGGCTTGAACTTGCAGAAATACAAATGTTTTGGGGGTTTTTCTCACTTTAATATCAGAGTTCAATAGTAAAATTCTCTATTTTGAATGATCACATTTATCTTCAGAGCTCAAAGTACCATCCAAACAAATCTGAAACATTAATAATCTCTATCAATGGAATCACCACCCTTAGAGGCAATGACGGGTTGTGTGTGTGTGTGTGTGTGCTCATGTGAGTAGAATTTTAGCCATTTCTATTTTAATTCTGCCACTCATTGAGCTCTCATATGTGCCTGGGATTCTATATATACCTTAGTATATGTATGTTTGATATTATGTATAGTGATTTAGAATTCTGTCTTAAAATACGCATATATCTACAGACAACAGTTGAATCTATTCCTGAATGTGCCAGGTTGCATGAGGTTGTTTTAACCTTTATAAGAATCTCCTTACTCTGACCTTAACATTAGAAAAGACAGTATAATCCATCGCTGAAAATGTGATAGAGCTGGCTCATCAGTCACATACAAGTCATCCGTAGAACAATCCTTTCTGCAGAACAGTGTGCCCACAGCGGCGTCTTACCTGGTGGCCAATGTGGACTTTTCTACACATTTCTGACAACCATGCTCTCCTCTGCACAGTTTTTCCCTCTCCTGCTCCCCATGGAGCCTGGTTCTTTGGAAGGTTTCTCTTCCTTCAGCCCTTCACCATTGGCCTTCTAGGTCAACTTTCACACACCTCCTCACTTCTCCTCCCACAGTCCTACTCCTCTTTCTCCTTTGGCTGAGCATATCCATCATATAGTTCCAACAGTGTTTCTTCTCCCCTGGATGAAACTGAAGAGGCTTCTATCAAAGTTCTTACTGGTCCGATTTCAGTGCCAAATCTCTTCAGGACAAACAGATTTGAGCACAGCTCAAGGTCTGTCTCTTGCAGGAAATCTGCCATGATTTAATTAAAAAGGCCCTCTGTCTCTCATCTTGCTCTCAGGTTCAGGGAAAAGGGTCTCCCTTTTGTTGTTCAGGCTTTCTAAGTGGAAGTTCCTGGCGAAGGAGGGATTGTTTCATGTTCCAATTGGAAGTAAGAAGGAGAGAAAAACCTCTGACCGTCCACAGCTGTTGAAAACGAATTTGAACACATCAACAAACCCATCACAGATGGTGTTGGGCAAACCAGAAGTGGAAAATTGTAGCATTCCTTGGTATGTTTTGGTTTGCAGCTTATTGGCTTAAAATGAAATTGGGAAAGTAGATCTCGATGGGCAGAAGAAAGAGGAGTGTCAGGTCCGCACGATGACATTTTCCCAACCCCTCCTTGAAACAGTCACGCATGTGGGTGGTTAGTGAGGAGCTTGTGGCTTTTGAAAGAAGCTGCGTTTGTGGCAGACTTCAGGCTAATTGATCAAATAATAGTTCACTCTACACCTGCTTATTGGACATTTTCAATGCTTTCTGCACTCCATTGTGCTCTGGAGTTAGGAACCTGGGGTTGAAAATTTGATTGTTGATATGTGTGGTCACTTGAAATATTCCTGGATTGTCTCATCTGTTTTTGGCAGAGCTTAGTTAGAAAGTTAAGCTCAAAACTCTTAAGGGAAAGTAATGCTAGTGCCAGCTTTAAATGTTTTTTTGGAGATTAAAAAAAAAAGACATGCATATGGAATTTTTTATATTGGTAAAATACACATTTCAAATGTAAATGGGACATGGGTAAAATCACCACCATTTATTGGGACTCTGGCCTATTTTTACATGAACTTTAGAATATACCCTGGGGTAGTATCTAATTTTCATAATCATGTATTTGACTGCCATTATCTAACTTAGCTTTCAACTTTTTGTGCATGGGACGATGCTCAACCAATGGAGCCACACCATCCAAAGCCCATTTTTAAATTGGATTGTTTGGTTTTTTTGGTGTTGAGTTTCATAAGTTCTTTATAAGTTTTGCAAAACCTTATCAGATGTATCGTTGGCAAATATGTTCTCCCATTCGGTAGGTTGTCTTTTCACTTTGTTGATTCCTTCCTTTGCTATGCAAACACTATTTAGTTTGATGTAGTCCTATTTGTTTACTTTTTCTTTTGTTTCTCATGCCCGAGGTGATATATCAGAAAAAAAATATTGCTACAAGAAAAGTCTAAGGTTTTATTGCCTATATTTTCTTCTAGGATTTTAATGGTTTCAAGTTTAACATTTAAGTCTTTAATCCATTTTGAGTTCATTCTTGTGTATCTGTAAGAAGGTGGTCTCATTTCATTTTTTTGCACATAACTGTCCAATTTCCCCCAGTTATTGAATAGACTATCTTTACCACATTGTATGTTTACTCCTTTGTCAAATATTGATCATAAAAGCATGAGTTTATTTAGGGTATCTCTATTCTGTTCCATTGATCTCCATGTCTGTTCTTATGCCAGTACCATGCTGATTTGGCCTTGATAGAAGGTAGTGTAAGTCCTCCAATTTTGTTCTTTCTCAAAATTGCTGTGGTTATTCAGGGTCTTTTGTGGTTCCATATAAATTTTTGGAATATTTGTTCTAGTTCTATGAAATATGCCATTGATACCTTGAAAGGAATTACACTGAATCTATAGATTACTTTAGGTAGTATGCACATTTTAATTCTTCTTATCCATGAATATGGTATATGCTTCCAACCTATAATAATAAAAGTGTAATATACTAATTAGACCAAACAGCCGAATGACCTTCCGGACATCATTCCGGATGTCCTCCCGGATGAAGCCATGGTGGCGGGGGCTGAGGCAGAGGCAGTTAGGGGCAATCAGGCAGGCAGGCAGGCAGGCAAGCAGTTAGGGGCGATCAGGCAGGCAGGCAGGCAGGGTGGTTGTGGTGATCAGGCAGGCAGGCAGAGGCAGTAAGGGGAGATCAGGCAGGCAGGTGAGCAGTTAGGGGTGATCAGGGAGGCAGGAGAGTGGTTAGGGGCGATCAGGCAGGCAGGCAGGCCAGCGGTTAGGAGCCAGCAGTCCCAGATCTGAGAAGGATGTCTGACTGCAGTTTAGGCCCGATCCACCCCCTCCATGCACAAATTTCGTGCACCGGGCCTCTAGTTATTTATATCTTCCACAATTTCTTTCTTCAATGTCTTATAATTTCCTGAGTACAGGTCTTTTACATCCTTGACTAAATTTATTCCTAAGTATTTTATTTTTTTAAGCAATTGTGCATGATGTTGTTTTCTTAGTTTCCCTTTCTGATAGTTCATTATTGCTGTATAAAAATTCAGCTGATTTCTGGATATTTATTTTGTATCCTGATACTTTATCAGTTCTAGTTTTTTTAAAAAATATATTTTTATTGATTTCAGAGAGGAAGGGAGAGAGAGAGAGAGAGAGAGAGAGAGAGAGAGAAACATCAATGATGAAAGAGAATAATTGATCAGCTGCCTCCTGCCTCCTGCATGCCCCCTACTGGGGACTGAGCCCACAAACCAGGCATGTGCTCTCACTGGGAATTTAACAGTGACCTCCTGGTTCACAAGTCAATGCTCCACCACTGAACCACACTGTCCAGGCAGTTCTAGTAGTTTTTGGTGGAATTTTTAGGATTCTCCATATACAGTATTATGTTGTCTGCAAATAATGACAATTTTACTTCTTTCTGTTCAATTTGGATGCCTCTTATTTCTCCTTCTTGCCTGATTGCTGTGGCTAGGACTTCCAGTACTATGTTGAATAAGAGTGGTGAAAGCCAATATCTCTGTCTTCTCATTCTTAATGGAAATGCTTGTAGTTTTTTTGCCTATTGAGTATGATGTTGCCTGTGGGTTTGTTATATATGGATTTCATTATGTTGAGGTATATTTCCTCTAATCCCACTTTGCTGAGAGTTTTTTTTTATCATAACTGCATGCTGAATTTTTATCAAATGTTTTTATGCATCTATTGATATGATAATGTGGTTTTTATCCTTCATTTTGTTTATGTGGTATATCAGGTCTATTGACTTGAGGATATTGTACCAACCTTGTATCCCTGGAATAAATCCCACTTGATCATGGTGTATGATCTTTTTAATTTAATGCTGGATCTATTTTGCTAATATTTTATTAAGTATTTTAGCATCTATGTTCATCAGATATATTGGCATATAATTTTCTTTCTTTGTCATGTCTTCATCTGGTTTTGGAATTAGGATAAAACTGGCCTCATAAAATAAGCTTGGGAGTCTTCCTTACTGTGGAATTAAAAAAAAATTTTGACAAGGCTAGGTGTTAGTTCTTCTTTGAATGTTTGATAAAAATTCACCTGTGAAGCCAGATGGTCAAGAACTTTTGTTTGGTGGGAGTTTTCTGATTACTGCTTCAATTTCACTAGTTGTAATCTGTCTGTCCAGATTCTCTGATTCTTCTTAATTCAGTTTTGAAAGAATGTATATTTATAGGAATGTATCTATTTTGTCCATATTATCCAATTTGTTGACATATAGTTGTTTGTAATATTTTCTTGATGAGTCTGGTTAAATGTTGGGGTCCAACCCCAGCAGGTCCAGGGGTCCCCAAAGGTGTGGACGGAGTCGGCGAAGAAGGAATGACACGGAGACAGCCTTCAGTTGATCAGCAGCCTAGTCAGGACCTCTAGCCAGGATCTCCAGCCAAAGTTCTGGTTCTGAGTTCTGGTTAGGAACTGATTAGGATCTGATGTTTATTGTCTTGTTACATCTATATTTATACCAGCCGATTTTAATCCTGTCAATTTCTATTACAAAGGTTAGGGCGTTTCTTATCTCCATTCCAGGGAGTAAAGATTATGTAGCTTAACTACCCGCCTGGCACTTAGTTAAGGGGTTGTATCCCCTCCCTAACCTCAGGGAAAAATCCCTACCTGGGGAAACAACCTTTCTCGGAGAGGTGACCTTGGTTAAAACACATGGCACTAAGGAGAGCAAACATATTAAGAACAATATGCTATATATGCCAGGTCCCTTGAAACATATGCTGTGCAGATGTTTCTTCCCTGCAGCGACTGTGTCAAGCAGTAAGGATGGACCGGCTTCCGGCAGTTAAAGATTTGTCAATCTTGTTTATCTTCTCAAAGAAACAGCTCTTGATTTAATTGATCTTTGTATTATTTTTTTAAGACTCTATTTCATCTATTTCTGCTCTGATCTTTACTATTTCATTTTTCTTAGTCACTTTATTTGTTGTTCTTTTTCTAGTATAAAATGGGATTGCTTATTTGAGATTTTTCTGGTCTTTTGAGATAGGCCTGTAATCCTATGAATTTTCCTCTTTGGACTGCTTTCACTGTGTCCCATAGATTTTGACTTGTTGTGTTCTTATTTTTGTTTGTTTCAAGGTATCTTTTAATTTCTTCCTTGATCTCATGGTTAACCCATTCAATGTTTAGAAACATGTTATTTAGCCTCTATGTCTTTATGTGTTTTTTTCAGTTTGTTTCTTATGATTAATTTCTGGTTTCATACCATTATGATCAGAGAAGATGTTTGATGTGATTTTAATCTTTTAAAATTTATTGAGACTTGTTTTTTGTCCTTATATGAGGTCTATCCTAGAAAATGTTTCATGTGCACTTGAAAATAATGCATATTCTGCTGCCTTGGGGTGAAATGCTCTGAAGATATCAATTAAATCTATCTGAACAAGTGTATCATTTAAGGCTGCTGTTTCCTTGTTGATTTTCTGTCTGGAAGATTAATCCATTGATGTCAACGGGGTGTTACAATCCTCTACTATGATTGTATATCACTGTCAATCTCTTCCTTTATGTACATCAAGATTTGCTTTACAAATTTAGGTGCTCCTATGTTGGCTGCATAAATGTTTCAAGGTTTATATACTCTTGTTGGATTGCCCCCGTTATCATTATGTAGTGTCCTTCTTTATCTTTTACTATAACCTTTGTTTGGGGTTAATGGCCTCAGATATTATTGTTGCCATGTCTCAGTAAAGCCTCTGAAGCTTAGATTCATTCAATGCTCATAATAGTATAGCTTAGGTTTTTAAACTTGAGTCCTTAACCTACAAATGACCTGAATAATGTAAAATAGTGTTTTTTGAAATGTGAGCTATAGAATAATAGTATGTAGGAATATTCATACATGTTAATCACTCACACAAAGTTCACTTTTTAAATAAATTTGGGAAAGTCTGGATCAAACAAATTTAAACAAAAATTTTTATTGAAACCATATAATATGCTAAGATGCCTCATGGTTCTAGATTGCATTCAGGCAATAAATATTTATCCAGTTCCTACTGTGTGCCAGGAACAGCATCATGCATTGCTCAAAGAAACGTCAACAAATCAGACATGGTTTCTGTCCTCACATAGTTTCCAAAGTAATGGGAAGAGAGTGTTAAACAAATAAAGACATAAATATTTTTATAGGAGGATGTTGTATTGTGCTATGAAGAGAAAGATCAAGATGCCATTAGAATGAGGAAAAAGAGATACCAATGTAATTGGAGAATGGATTTAAGAACAGTCTCTAATAATAAGTGAGATTTAAGCTGAAGCAAAAAGAAGTAGGAATTAGTAGAAAAAGGGGCATTCCAGCCCAGTGAATAGCAAATCCAGAGTTGTGAGGCAGGAAAGAGTTTGCTATATGGGAGAAAAGAAAAGGTTGATGTGGTCAGGGTGTGGTAAACAAGAGACCCAAGATGAAGCAGGAGAAAGAGTGAAGGGTAAATTCATGCAGAATCTTCTAGGCCACATGAAAGATGGTTTTTATTTTAAGTGTAAAGGGTTTTAATGAAGGGACTGGAGTTTAAAATACCATTTTCCTGTAGAAAAATATAGTTTACATTTTGCATTCCCAAATGTATTTGACCACGGAAATATTTTGATGAGAAATTTCCTGGGAGCAATATCTTTGGAAAACACACTGCCAATGCCAATGCTTTAATAAACCCAACTCTAACCAAGGATGGTGTCTCAGTTGGGACTTTTAGACTGCAAGTGACAGAAAACAGTCAAAGAGACTTTACCCGTTCAAATATGTTAATCAGAATCAGAAACATTCAGAAGCAGGGCCACCAACATAGATGGATTTGGGGACCACGTTTCTCTTCATCTATCAGCCTTTCCTGTCCCTGTCTTGGTTTATTCTGAAGGCTCAATACTATGGGCCCAGAAGCTCCAGGATTTTCCACTGTGGTGGCAAGGTGGCTGAATCATCCTCTCACATGCTCCCAGACCACATACCAGTGGGAAGGGAAAGGAAGCCTCTTTCACAACATTCCCAGAAAAATTCCCTTGCCTCTTGCTACTTCTCATTGAGGTGCCCATCTTGGAACCAACTACTCAAACCAAAGTAACAGGGCATGTGGATCAGTTTAAGCCCAGGTAACCTGCAGCCTTGCTGATTTGGATTCCAAAACATAAATCTAGAAAGACTCCTACAAGGAAGAACAATGCTGGGGAGGCGGAGAGCTAAACTCTAGTATGGATTTTGTCCATTTTAGTGTTTTAAATTATGTGGATATATTTTGGGTCCTCATGCTGCATTCCCAGTTGAAGTGTAAAAGGGAAAAGCAATAAAGTATTTAAGAAAGCACAAAAACACTGTGCTTTTTGTTTTTTCTGGGTAGTCTTGGAAATATTATGGAACAATGAAGTAGAATACTTGTGTTATTATTATTACTAACAATTTTCCCCATCAATGACCTTTTTCTTGTTGTTGTTGCTTTGCTTTCATTTATGTGAAAATTCTTCTACTTAGACTAGTGGATCACTAAATAAATATCATGTGCTTCATGTAAATTACTGGCTGCAGCCCTTCCATTGTGTGTGTTCTAAATATACCTTTCATACACACACACACACACACACACATATATATATACACACACACACATTTCAAGTATGTCCACATGTGTATATATATCAGTATAATATATAACCTTTACAAAAACATAAATCTTGGGGATTATAAAAATGATTTTATAGTCAATGCTCATATTCTTTAATCACAATGTTCTCTAGAGTACTCTTAAGACAGTCATAAATATTGGAATTTACTAGTATAAGAGGCAGTAAGTCAAACTCCTGAGCACATAAAATAAATTTTAGAGATATAAAAGGGGAAAATGTTTTTTTATGAAAAGATGGTAAGGTCTGAGTGATCAAAATAGACTTAGGTAAACCATGGAGCTTGCATAAAAACCACAGATCAAGGAAAAGCTATGACCCTTGCAATATCAACTAGCAGTGTATTTTTAGTCTTACAGATGGTAGGTAACACTTTTGGTCATTTATACTTTGTTCCTTATTTTATGATTGTCATCTAAAAATAGTTGAGGCCTTAGCAGGGCAGAAATTATTGTGGAGGGCTTTGTGGATGAAATGAGACTTTGGGGAAGTTTTTAAAGGGGGTGCTAGAAGAGCATGGTGAGAACCTAATAGGAAGATAAACAGGGGCAAAAACAATTTGGCAAATGGAATCTTAGTGTTCCCATCTCAAAAACAGGTACTGTTTCCCTCAGATCTCAATAATAGCCTATAGCAAATTTCTTTAAGCTTTCCAGCCTGGTAGACAACCCAGGCTAAATTAAATTTTTCTGATTTCATCCTGGACATTTGTGTGCCTACAAATTCTCTTCTCATCCTAGAGAAAGAACTGAACTAGATTTGCCTTTAGAAGCGAAGAGAATGGCGAGTATCTTCTTCTCCTTCTCCCTCTTCTCCCTCTTCTCCTTCTCCCTCTCCTCCCTCTCCTCCCTCTCCTCCCTCTTCT
>NW_005360891.1:4483667-4549188 GCF_000412655.1 Myotis brandtii | reverse complement strand
TTTTTTTAATATAACTTTTGCAATCATCCCTGAATCATACAAAATTCCATGCATAATATTCTGGAGGTATAATGAAATTATTTTGAGAATTTATCAAGATGTATTAATTCAAGCTATACATGTAAATGAATAATGGCCCATATTCTTAATAATTACTGGAATATTAAGTATTACACCATGTTAATGCTATCTTTGTTTCAAATGATAGATTCTTGCACTCTATATAAGTAAGAATATTAACATTAATATGTCTAGTTAATTAGATTATTCTCAGGTGATGCATTAAAGTATGAATATTTTAAATGGATGCCAGCATATCAAAGCTATTAATCATCAAAGTATTAAACTGTCATTAATGGTAAAATTTTAAGGAGGATTTTCCCCTGAGATTAATAATCATGAATCTAGTTGTTTAGAAACATGGGATCTCTTTTTTTGTTGTTTGTTGAAGCATAACTGACAAATAAAAATGGTTTCTATTTAAGGTGTATAGCTCATATAGTTACCATTTTCATTCATTTCTCTCTTTTCATATCAAAGCTATTAATCATCAAAGTATTAAACTGTCATTAATGTTAAAATTTTAAGGAGGATTTTCCCCTGAGGTTAATAATCATGAATCTATTTGTTTAGAAACATAGGATCTCTTTTTTTGTTGTTTGTTGAAGTATAACTGACAAATAAAAATGGTATCTATTTAAGATGTACAGCTCATATAGTTACCATTTTCATTCTTTTCTCTCTTTTTTTGTGGTGAGTACAAGATCTACCCTCTTAGCAAATTTCAAGCATACAATGCAGTGTTGTTAACTACAATCACTGTGTAGTATCTTATGAGAAGAGATCAATGGCCATGTAATACATTTTGCATTGAACACATACCTGAGGATTTTAATCTGCCACAATTTTTTTGGTTTTCTTTTTCTTTTAGAGTCCACAAATAAGTGAGATCATATAGTATTTGTCTAACAGCAAGGAACTTATGAAAGAAAATTGGATAGCAAAGATAATGATTATAATTTATAATTTAAATTCCTTGTTGCCCCTAAGATAAAAGCAAGTGAATTTCACAATTGTGCACAGCAGCCGCTTTTTCTGAAGTTGGGTATAATCAGCCAAGTTATAATCAGGGTAGGCCAGGCTTGAAGAACAGCACTCCGGACACAGAAACAACTGCATCACATGAAGAAAAAAATTAGAGCCTGAGTGGTGACTGGCAACCAAGAAATATCCAGCTTAGTTTAGGAAGAAGACAAGCCTGAAAGTCCAGAGACCTGGCTTCTGGTCCTGACTTACTAATTTGTTGTGTGATATTAGCCAAGAACTTCAACTATCTGGGCATTCATTCATTTTCTCATCAAGGGAGAGAAAGAGAGAGAGAGAGAGAGAGAGAGAGAGAGAAGTTTTCTGTCTTCTATATTCACTTCTGTGTGCCAAGATCCTATAATATATGGGGGTGAGGAGAGATGAAAGCACATGGATCAGATAAACACTTTTGAAAACTTGTAGAACTTGCACCCATGGATGTTGCTGTGTTGCTAAAATAAATACTGCAGAAGGTTCCATGCCTTGGATCTGAATGGCATCAACAACAATGGCAGCCAGAATCCCGAGGAATGACTCAGTGAAAGGAGCATCCCTCCCAATTGCTCATGTCCCAACATCAGAAGAGAGCTGGACGGGCAGTTGTAGAAAGCTGGCAATTTTCATGGCCACCTATGAAACTCCTTTCCTGGAAACTAAATTGTTCCTTCCTCCCACTAGCCCCTTCCATCAGCATGACTGCAGCAAGGAGCAACCTGGCCTCAGTTACTGGGCCAGCGGTGGGCTCAGGAGCAAAGTGGACTAGTGAAGCTTTTGCTCAGAGATTTGGACAGGGCATGTACAGAGATAAGTAACTTTTCCCTCTGAATGGCTGACCTTTTAACCCTTGGGTGAAATTAATGGTCACGACTTCCACCATCTGGTACAGGCAAGGGTAAGGCACTAGAGAGGAAGAGAGAAGGATCAAGTGCTTTTTCAGCAATGTGAATAGATGCGAAACAGAGAGAGCCTTGCTAGTTGTGCAATTTGTCTTCCGGTTCATCCTGAGACCCAGTGGCATTCCTGTCCCGGGGTTCTGTGAGACAACCCCGGATTCTTTTGAATTATCATCAATGAACTTTTTTCTTAAGTTAATTTGAATTAGTTATGATTCTTATCAGGTTGTGGAGCTAGAGCCAAATATGTGTTTGATTATCAGTTAAGCTTTTAATATTTTTTGTAACTATATTAGAGTTTTTTGTTGATAATTATTGGACACTGAGCATTAAACGTCGATTATTTTCTTTAATTCCCCTAAATTCTGTGAAATAGGCACTATTATCCCCTATGCACAGATAAAGAAACTGGTTTAGAAACTTTTTCTAAGGCAGCCCAAGTTTGACAACTATAAAGCAGCGAGTCTATTTTCTAATGGACTTCCATTAATTGGATTCCAACTCTAATCAGTTTAACCCCAGGCCAAAGCTTTTAACCATCTCATAAGATTAGGTAAGATAGGCCTTGCCAGTGGGGAATCTGAGATAGAGGAAGTGTACAAAATGCTGATTTTCTTAATAATTACCAATTTTCCAGAAAAGGAAACCAGTATGGTTCTGAGTCAGGAATGAAGATATGAGGAGGGAGTGGTTGGTGTTTAGGGGAGTCTGGTATCAAAATGTATCTTGTTATGACAGATTCTGTAATTCTGAAAAGCAGATACTTGGGGTTTTTAAGGAAAGGAAATTATGTGAGGGTTAGTCATTTAGAAATAAAGTCTATGCATCATTTGGCTGGTATTTACCCAGTGCCAGAGGTCAAAAGCTACCCCTTCAAGCATTAGTGGACTCTCCCTCGATGAATTTCTCCCAGACTGCAGGACCTTGTCACTCTTCTCAGGCCTAGCAGTGGTGCCTTCCCAAGTACATTTAATCACAAACATGCAGTTGGCCACAAACACATTCCTGTGCAATTCCTTCATCGGTGTCTTCTTAAGAGTGAACTGAACTGTTAACTTACTTTTAAACAAAACTGAATAGTTGAAATGTCTGACTGCTTCCTATCAGTTTAAAAAATATGAATTTGTACAACAGCTGCAACTTGTTTCAGTAGAATTAAGTTTTACCCAAAGAAGGACAAAAAAAAAAATTTTGGTCTGCAACAAGGGAAGACTAATGTTCTCAATGGAAAGAAATGAATATCCCCACAGCTTTTTAATGCCGGTTAACATAAAAATGGCTTTGAAGATTAAATGAGGAACATCCTTTCTATTATAATTCATCTTATTTCCAGATGACTAGTAGTCAGACTGTAAAGATGGTAAATTTATTAAAGAAAATAGAGGAGAAGGATTGGAAGTATGCTACAAAAATTCAACAGCAGTCACTATAAAACGGTTAAACAAACTTTATCAAATGTCATGGCTGCTTTACAAAAAAAATGGCAAAAATATGCCTTTGAGGTCTTTCTTCATTGAGAGCCTTTGCAATATTTCCCCACGAGTGAACTAATTGGTATCTTTTCAACTGACCTAAGTTATATAAGAATAGTGAATAGATGTATAATATTTTATAAGCCACTCATAATCCACCGCTGCAAATTAACAACTCTCCCATACATGTGTAGTGCAGTAGCAGTGAGTAAGAGAGGAGCTCCTGCAGCCACTGGCTGGAGCTCTTAGAGCCAATATCTGAGCTGAGTCATGGATTCATGGTCAACCCTTGCTCTTTATATTCAGCACTGTGCATTCTCAGCCCACATAGAGACGATCAGGCTCTTAGTAGCTAATTTGTTCATCAAATCATTCAATAAGTCATTCAGAGGACGGGAAAAATGAGTCAAAACCAGCTGTCAAATGTGACTCTTACTTAGCTCTCCCACTTGGGTTATGGCTTCACCACTGTGTGGTTCAGCTTCATTAGGAACTGACATTTCCCCCCTGTTTGGTGTGACTGCCCATCCCCAAAGAAGTGAGCCCAATCCACACTAGCTAATGTCTGAAGACCTTTCTGTAGATAAAACCACCGTGCGTTCCAGATCCATTCTCAATCTCTCTGAGAGACTGAGAGTGTATGTATGTCAACAGGTTAGTTTTTCAGGTGACCAGGACACTTGTATATATTTTTTCCTAAGAACTTCCAAGAGCTCTTTCAATGAGCATTGTAAAGTTCAGTCTTTGATGGTAAGCAACAAAAAAATCTACTCTCTCTCTCTCTCTCTCTTTTTTTTTTAAGCAAAAGGGGTTTCCTTGGTTCATATCTGGAGCTCACGAATGGAATGGCGGACAGCAGAAGGTTAGGTAGCTTGTCACCACTATAGTGGTAAAGAATAACCTGGGACCAAGACTCATATCCTTGCATCCTTTACTCAGGTCCAGGGAGACAGCATCTCATTGGCCTGGCCTAGACCACATTCCACCCACTGCATGCACTGGGGCTTGGAGAGGGCTCATCTGATCCCCGGACTCTGTGTGGTTTCTGTTTCCTAGCTGGACCCTGACTGATATACCATGTTAAGTAAGTTTTATTATACGCCTGGTTTGGCTAAAATTTTTTATTATGAATGGGCACTCAATTTAATCAAAGGCCTTTTCTGAACAAATTGAGATGACATCTCTTTTTAAAATTTTAATGATGAGGTGATGTATGTTAATTACTTTAAGAATATGAAACCACCCTTTCACTCCTGGGATTAGTTCAATGTGGTTATGATTTTTTATGCACTGTTATCTTTGGTTTGCCAATATTTTCTGAGGATTTTTGTGTGTATGTACAATACACACAAGTTTGGGTTACAATTGCCCCTTTTTGTTTGTCCTTATCTGGTATTAGTCATGAAACATCTTGGAAAAAATTAGACTATGTCTGTCATCCCTATTACTTTCCTTTCTGGCCTTTTCTCCTCCTTGAGTAGCTGCTATTGATTATCTTTTCATTCTCTCTGCCTTTGCCTTAGATCTCCATCATCTTTAATTTGGGCTATAACAAAGGCTTCCTTCCTTACCCATATAGCTATCCAACATTCTAAATATAGCTATCCAACATTCTAAATATCATACATAATAATATTTCTGAAAACTTATCAAAGGCAAATATGTGCAAACCACCAATGGAATAATGTATTAAAGGAAAATTTTCTTATAAAGTCTAAAAAATTGATCAAAAATTAATCACGAATTCTCAATTATAATTCATCTTTTATACAGTCTTTAAAAATTTATAACATGTCATAGATGTTCTTTTTCTATGTTCTTCTCCTTCCTAGTTACTCATGTAGTCAACAGGATTAAGTTTGATGAGTCTCTATGTTTAGTCTAATGTTAAATTTTATCTCAAGTTTATTCAGTCCATGATATCTTTGTTTGTTATTACTAATGTCAGTACTTTTTTGGGGGAAATATTTTGTTAAGTAATAAAAGAAAAATGCAATAAAACATAACATATAATTTTTAAAAATTTCTATGCTAAGTTGCTAACATAAATTATACAGTAAGCACTACCACCGTAAAGGTAACTTATACCCTGACCGGTTTTGTTCAGTGGCTAGAGCATTGGCCTGCAGACTGAAGGGTCCTGGGTTCAATTCCGGTCAAGGGCACATGCCCGGGTTGCGGGCTTGACCCCCAGTGGGAGGCATGCAGAAGGCGGGCACATGCCCGGGTTTCGGGCTTGACCCCCAGTGGGAGGCATGCAGAAGGTAGCTGACTGATGATTCTCTCTCTCTCTTTCCCTCTCCCTTCCTCTCTGAAATCAATAGAAATCTATTTTTTTTTTAAAAAGGTAACTTAGTATATGGGTACAAACGCTCTCTCTCTTTCCCTCTCCCTTCCTCTCTGAAATCAAGAGAAATCTATTTTTTTTTAAAAAAGGCAAAAAGGTAACTTAGTATATGGGTACAAACATGCAAATTTAGAACATAAAAGGCAATTGTAGGGTTTTCAAACATGTCTAAAAGTGTGCATTGTTTGAAAATATTAAAATGGTCAAGGACTCTACTTGCAAAAACAGTTTCTTCACCTTAAAAATAAATCTAAACTACTATGCATGCCATTCAATAACATTGGCAATGCCAGCTTCCTTTCCAGCTAGAGCCCTCATTATTCTCACTTCCATTACCTTATGCACCATTCACATTTTCAGATATGCTTGGTTTTCATGCCTCTTTCTATACTAGCAACTTGTTGCCAGTCCAGTTTTACTACTTCATCTTCTCTTCTTTCAAAGGCACTCTACTTTTCCCAAGTCTTTTCCAACATGAATTCTCCCCCTTCCTCCTTAAGCATCTCCAGAATAAATTGGTTTTTCCTCTATGTCCCCAGAATACTTCAGTGTTATTTTTTTCTTTCCTGAAACTGTAACTTTTAGTTGGTGATAACTGTATCAGTTTGGGGCACCATATAAATAAAATCTCCTGTTAATATTTCAATTAAATAGTTTGAGCATTATTTAACCTCTTCCAACGATTTCTTCTTGTTCACAGGGTCTACATTCTAGAACAATTCTGAGAATAACAAAAGTTCTAATAACCGTTGACACTTATATAAGGCTTACAATGTGTGTTTTGCATTACATGAATGCATTTGGTTGTGACAACAATCCTGTGAGTAGATATTATTATAATACCTATTTAATACAGCAGGATAGTGAGGTAGGGAAAGTAACTTGCTCAAGGACATACACTGGTCACTGGTGTTGTCAGTGACTGATAACCATGGTGGCAGCCAGCCTGTGGGTTCAGGGGACTTAGTATGCCTCAGAGTAAGAGAGAGTGAGACTCCCTTCTCACGTCATGATCCATCCTGGCTCCAGGGCAGCGAGAACTGGGGAGGCAGCGGCTCAGAGACGGCTGAGTGTTCCACATGGGCAGCACAGGAAGCCCACGATCTTAGCACGTCTATGGGCTTTTCAGGAGGTGCCCGAGCCGCATCCACATGGGAAAGGCTTCAGCTGGGAGGGGACTGATGAGGAAAGCACGGGGGTGTTTATGTGGTTGGGATGACCTCTCTGGGGATGTCCAAAAGCAAGTGGGTGAGACTTGGATAAACTGTAAGTCCTCCATTACAAGAGGCCCGACCCTTCAGGAGACACCCAAACCTGCATGGTTATGAGTATGAGACTCCAAAGTGCCCCTAGAACCACTTTACTAGCAGGTACACAGATGATCTTCTCTATTATCCACAAGTAGCTTTCAGAATATGCATGATTATCTCTCAGATGTTTGAGCAACTGGAACTCAGAGAAATAAATAGCTTCCTCAGGACCAAGGTTCTTGGGCGGACTCAGTCACAACTATTTCTGACTCAAACATTTACTGCCTTTCCACTGTGTATACTATCTTCCTGTAATGATGAAAAAACAGAAAACAAACTCACACACACTATTGTATCTTCTCTTTGACACAGACAGGCAAAACATTCCTTTCTTAGTACTTGGCATTTCTCATGATCTAGAAATTGGAATTCACTGATAATTTCATAAAATGAAGTCCCCACTGAAGAGTTGTATTCTCACCCAAGTTAGATAAACCTCAGTATGCTGCTAGAATCTGGTGATTCTCAATGTGGTTTTCTTTAGAAAATGTGAGTTCAGGTGTAGCTATCACTTTTGATGTGTGAGTAAATGCCTGTATATACCCCAGCTGTTCACCATCAGCTCATATGGCACACAGATGAGAGCAAGACATTTCCCACAGTACACAGCCCGGCCTCTTACAGGTATTGTCTTTCATGTTTACGACAAAATGTGTTTCCCAAGACATTATACTCTTCGTAAATCTGGACATTATCCTACTTAAGAAATTCTAGGAACCTCCTTTATTTAAAAAAAAAAAGATAAAGAAAATCCAGTGGACAGGAGAGAGGGTGTTATAATATGACCAACAGAAATATAACTCAATCAGGGGATTCTGTATTGAATTACATCACCTTCATATCAGTTCTGATGACTCCATAATTCAGAAGAAAAAGAAGGGGGAAGATTGCTTATGGCCAAAGTTAGCAGTTTCACTAAGAACCGGAGTTCAATTGTCTGCTGAGAATACGTGGGCTAGGGAGGCATCTCTCATAATTTTGGACACCTCAGCCCAGGGGTGAGTGTTCCCTGGGGTGGGCTAGTTCCATCCGTGCGGGCTCCTGTTTCTCTCTGAGCGCATCTGAATGGACTGGGCCGAGCTGGTGTAGGGATGCCATCTTCCCTCCCCCGTACCTCATTCTCACTGGCTAAAAAATCAGCAAAGTTTCAGAAAAGAAAGCCCCCTTCATGGAATTAAAAATTTTAATCTTCATGTTGCACAATTGGGGTTTTTTATTGGAATACACAAATGTAACAGATTTATATAAATGTATAATTTTATAAACTATATGTATAGCAGAAGGGGAGGGGAAAAAACCCAACTATGTCTGGGAGTCACTGCCTTATAATTATGTAAAAGTTTCCAAACTAATGGCCTGAAGGAATATATTTTGCCATGAATGTTACCCTCTAGTACCTTAATCCCAATAAATTCTATGTGTCTCAGAAAATGCATACATTTGTTTCAAACATTGTTAATTTGTTAATGCTCATGATTTTCTCCATATTAATTTGAATCAAAGTGTGATTGAAGCAAAATTAGTTCCCAAAAGAAGCACACTGCGTTTTGTACTTGGTTAGAATCCAAATAGGTTGTTTTAAATATTTGAGGTTTTCTTCCTTTTTTAACTACTATTGAATAAACTACTATTGCACAACATGGATGATTCATTGATTAAATAATAAAACTTGGAAATAAATTCAATAATGGAATAACAATGAAAACATAGGAGGGTGTGCCAATGCTAGGCCCTAGTATTTCATTGAAATGGTTGATGCTTCTTAACAAAGAATGTGTCCCTGCATTGGAGGCTGCTGCGTGGGAGGCTGAGCCACTGCCTAAAATTTAGCAAACTGTTAGAATGGCCTACAAGGGAAAATTTGTTGAAACAAATCTTCAAGTCAGCACTCGAGTCTAAAAATGTTGCAAAATGAATTCCTGTCCTGTTCCGTAGCTAGGAACGCATTATCCAACTATTCTCCCACCCCTCCATGCTGCCCCCTTCTCCAGATGGTCAAACTCTTTTTGTATTCCTAAATGCAGTTCAATACCACCTTCTCTATAAATTCCCCCCATGTCCTCCTGGCTCCTTTAAAGTCAGTTCTCTTCTTTAAATTCCCATGTTATTACCTATATCTTTCTTAAGGCATATTTACTCCTCACATTTGAATCCCCATCATATTTCCCCTACCTGCTTCTAAAAGCTCTTACAGTTCAGCTTTATTATCTGATTCATCTTTGAATTCTTCTCGGGGCTTAGGGAGTACTCTCCACAGGTCACGAGCAATATAAAGAGAGGTTACAGTTATTGAGAGTTTGTTATCTGCCAATCAGCCTGAAAGGTGTCACCTAATCCTTCAAACATCATACAAGGTAGGTATTATTATTATTTCTATTTTACAAGGATGAGATCCAAGATTTCAAGAGAATGAATAACTAGTAAGTATTGAAACCTGGACTCAAACCCAGGCAGCATGACTTCAGTGCTCTAACAACAACAACAGCACTAAATCAGGAAAAATGAACTTACCAGGTAATGAATGGAATCAATACAAAGCAGAGGTTAAGATTATGTTTCTCCACCATCTACTACAAGCTCATTCAAATAATCTCCACTTTTCACGCTCTGAAGTTTCCCTCTATCTATGGTTTTCAGGTCAGTTTTTTAAAAATACCTTTTTATTGATTTCAGAGAGAGGAATGGAGAAGGAGAGAGGGATAGAAACATCAGTGATGAGAGAGAATCATATATCAGCTGTCTCCTGCATACCCCCCACTGGGGACTGAGCCCGCAACCCGGGCATGTGCCCTGACCAGGAATCAAACCATGACCACTGAGCCACACCGCTGGGCTCAGGTCAGTTGTATTCTAATCTGTCAGAGTCAGCATTTAAATCCAGGCATATTAAAGTCCAAAGCCATGTGTTATCAACCATTATGCTAGGGCTCCCTAGTCCCTTCACACTTTATCCCCGTCTGCTGTGGTCATTAGAACTCGTTTCCACTATGTTCCCCTGCTGCCCCGCTGACCAAGTCCTAGAGCCTCGCCCTCTAAAGCCTGTCTTACATATTCTCCGGCATCTAATTTCTCCCCCAGCCTCCTGTTTCCCAGGTCAAACAGGTCACCTTTTTCATTCTTTCCTGAAGGTCACATTTTTTAGGCCTTGCAACGTTCTTGCTGCTCCTCTATGTGTCCTCTTCGAGTTATGCACACATGATATTAATATTACGTGACTGCTTTGAATTATTCAGTTGTTGATGTAATAATTGTCATGTGCGTTTTTCTGGAAACAATAATTGCAAGATTGCACGGGCTGACTCGGGAACTCTGCTATCATGAGCATGAATATAAAATAAACACAAGGGAGCAGATGAGAGTAAGGGAAAGTTGCTGCCAGCTGGAGCTTTAGAAAAAGAACAATGTTCTGTAACCTCAGGAGCCATTGAGCACAATTGAACCTTGTCTATTTTGGGCAACATATTAAGGAGACATGTAATAGTGTGGCTTCCCTCCCCTGCCTCTAGCTTTGGGCTATATGGAACTGATCTAGAGCATGATGGTATTCAGCCTAGCAATCTTGGTTGCATGGTACTTTGAGTTAGTGTGTAGTTCAGAACTATTTTTGGCATTTTTCTTCCTTTCAAAATTCATAATGATATAGCAATCCTGGACACACATCTTTTCTATATTCTAACATTGCTGTGCTTGCACTATAGAAATGACCTAACATGATTTTCCCTGTACACGAGGCATTCAGATTTTATGAGGTTATTATATAGAGCTTCAGTATTTATCTTAGTTTTTAATTAGCCTCTGTTAAAATACACAGGAGTAAAGAAGAATTTCAACATTTTCTTGCACATACCAAAAAATGCAATGCCATTTCCCACCATGTGCTTACAGGTTTTTCCTTTAGTTTGAATTTCTCCAACAGAAATGATATAGAAAAGCAAGTACTGAGCAACTGTAAAACACAATACAAGTCTTAGTTATTGTCATAACTACTATGATTATAGTTATTATTTTTCATTATTAGGCAGAGAAACCATCATCACCACCACTGTCTTAATACTTTTTGGAATTTGAGCATTTAATTAGCTTATTCTGGTGATGACTTTCCATAAGAAGCTTCACCTAATACTCAAGTCCATCTTGAATAGGTTCTTATTCTTGATCCCAGTATAATTTAAATACATCTCTGCATTTCCTTCTTTTGGTTTTGATTCTAATCTGCTCTCTTACTATTGTGTGTGCCGTGTGCCTCACTGCCAATGCTGCCCTACTTTAGAACACTTCTCAAACTTCAGTGTGCATACAAATCACCCAGAAATCTTATCAATAGCCCCATTCTTGGTAGACCTGGGTCGTGGCCAGAGATTCTGCATTTCTAACAAGTTCTCAGGAGATGCTGCTGCTGCTGATGGTTCTGAGAACAATACTTTGAGTAGACAACAACTTTATGTACATTAAGTTCTCTATTAAACCAAGGTAAGAGGTATCCTTGATTCTTCTTTCTTTCTAAATGCAGAACTAATCAGTCATTCCTACAACAAATACTTAGATTCTTCATTCTAATGCAGAGCCACCTACTTTTTTCCATTTCCACTGCTATCCAAGTTCATACTATTATTATCTCTCTTCTGGACTTTTGCAATAGTTGCTGAATGCATATCTTCACATAATATTCTTGCTTCCTTCTTCAATTCACTTAATAGCACACACACAGAAAGGATTTTTTAAAATGCATTTCTAATCACAGCATTCCAGCGTATCAAATACTTCAAAAGCTTCCCATTGACTTTTAAGATAAAATCCCAAATTTTTAACCTAAAAAAATCAGCAAGATGCTGCTTACACTAATATCTTCATCTTTCATCCCTCTCCTTCTGGCTTTGATGTTCCAGGCCCTTTGGCTCTGTTTGGGCTATTAAGTTTGCATCTTCCCATCCCAAGAGTTCTGCACATGCTGTTCCTTTGCCTGGAATACTCCTCCTTTTCTTCTAATTCATTCTTTTAACTCAGATCAGTGTCACTTTATCCTGTTACAAGTACTTTAGTGCCACTTATTTCTTATTGGGGCCACTTTTCACGGACAGAATTACATTATTAAATATGCAAATTAATTTCCTTCCTCTGAGGGCATGGATCTTGACTATCTTTTTCTTACTTTTACATATCTAGTCCTTACCCTTACAAATCTAGTCCCTATGCCTGGCACATAGTAAATGTCAACAAATATTTAATAAATGACTAAAAAATAAAAAAAAAGCTGAAACATTTTGGTCCATCTGTATCACTCTGTGAACAATAGAATTAGTTTGCCAATTTTCAGTGAACCACTCTATAACAATATACACCTCATTAAAATGTTATCCACTCTCTTAGATGTATTCATAATGTATTTCAATATCTTTCAGTGTTCCCATGTCATTAATATGGTATCCATTTTCATCCAAAGTTCATGAGATGACTAACAGAAACTTAAATTCCTTGCATGTGAACCTCCCTCCCCCCAGCTGTTTATGTCTTGGAGTATTGTTTAATATGCTGCCCTAAACTGCCTCTTACTGCCTCGTACATTGTTTCTGAGGACACAGTGTCTTGGTACCTGGTGAACTATTACATGAGTTTAAGAATCCTTTGTCAAAAAGGAAGATGAATTTCCAGAAAACGTTTGTAATTGCAATATTTGGGTATTCTAAGAAGCCATGGTTGATACATTTCACTTGTGAAAATATGTGTGGAATCTCTTTCTTGACGTTCTACCACCACCTTGGGGAAGAAGGGGAAGTGAATGGAGGGGCTCCTGATGATGATGGTCCCTGCACCCTGTGCGCCCCAGATGCTTGGGACCATACAGATGATGGTCTAGGAGATCTCTGTGATCTCTTCAGGAAGCACTATTTTAGAAATATTTTTCAAGGTCTGGAAATTCATCCTTAACTTTCTGAAATCAGAGGAGAAGCAAAAGTCATTTTGGAGAATTCATCTATCCATCTTCTGCATAGTAAACATGAAAGATAATTCAAACGGATAAACCAAACTAATACAGTTTATGGCTTGGTAAACACATCTTCTGAAGGCCTTTATTCCTGTCTGACCCAAGACGGCCACAAGCAAAGACCTCAGTTCTCCCCAGGCTGACACATTATGTGTCTTCAAAGTGATGACTCAGTTTTATTTTAAGCCTGGAATGAAGTGGGGAACATTATTCTCCTCAGGTCCACAGTGGGCTTCAGGCCAGCAGCAGCTGTCAGCTCAGCGGGTTTCTGCTTGAGGCTCAATGCAGACTGACTTAGAGCCCTTGGCAGGGACGAATGAGAGCCCTCTGCTTATGGGAAAATACTTAAGTTGTCTGTTCTCCTTTTGTTGCTGTTGTTTTATAGTCCAAGTTCCACTTAACAGACGTCAAGAAAAAGCTGCTCCATCCTCAGTAGCAGTGGAAACATCCATTCTCACTGGTACATTGCATCAACCCAGCTTAAATGAAGGTCATTGAACTCCTGAACCAGCCAACAGGGTGATGGTGGGTGCTCTGTAAGTGAGGGGAGTTGATTACTTATTACCACAGGCTTATTCTCAGCCACTCAGCCACATTCTGGATAACTCTTACTCACCTTCTCACATGTACATCTCTAAACTTAGCCCATTCCCAAAGGTTTAATAATGTGGCTCTAAGCAGTCTTTTCACTATCATTTTCTTTCTTCTAACTAATCTCATTCCAATTTTTGTCTTCCATTGTCATTAATCATTTGAGTTGACACACGTAAGATGTTTAAGCTTTAATATTTTAGCTCAATTCCTAAGTTATAAACGAAAATAATGGGGTAACTAAGGTAATCAATCTATGAGTGAGTCAAGAGGCTCAGTTCGTTCCTACAGAGTGTCTGAAGATTTGTTTTTGTACTATTTTGGATATTTTCTTCTGATTTTGCTTTCCTTCCTAAGATCAAATTCCAAAGTTATATCCACAGAGGATCATGGGACATGCTAACACACACTTTCATGATGTCCACTTACGTGTTGCGAAGGCAAATAAAGGGTTTGTAAATGACTCACAGAAAATAACCTCTTGTCCTAATTCTCTCTCCTCTCCTCCTCTCATCTTTCCATTTCACTTATAAAACCTTTTCATTATTCTCTTCATTCACTTATTTAACAGCGTTATGCTGAGGTAGGTCTACCACATTTCAGAAGCTGTCCTAGGCACTAGAGATGTAATAATGAACAAGACAGAACTTTTCCCTGCCCAGTTTACATTCCAGTGAGGAAAATCAACAATAAACAAAGTCATAATCAGGAGAATAAGGGTTGTTGTTATAAATACTAACTAGAGGCCCGGTGCACAAATTCATGCACTGGTGGGGTACCTAGGCCTGGCGGGCAATAGGGCTGATTGGGGCCCTCTTGCCCAGTCTTGATCAGCCCAATCAGGGCCGGCTGGCCAAAAGGAGGGACCGGGGGAGGTTGTCCGGCCAGCCAGGGGAGAGATTGCAGGAGGTTGGCCAGCCCGTGGGAGGTTGGCTGTGGGAGCACACTGACCACCAGGAGGCAGCTCCTGCATTGAGCGTCTGCTCTCTGGTGGTCAGTGCGCATCATAGCGACCAGTCAACTGGTCATGATAGTTGCTTAGGCTTTTATATATAGAGATAGACACTGGTTTCTTTCTACTTGAAGTAGACACTCTACCTAGTGTTCAAAACCATCTCTGAAGAGTGGTATTTATGCTGGGATCTGAAGAATGAAACCAACTTGCACATGCAAAGAACCTGGGGAAAGACATGTCACACAGAGGGGACCTCAGGGAGCAGGAAAAAGCTTGTTGTATTTTAGACATGGACAGAAATCCAGAGTTACTGGAGGAGAACTCAGAACGTCCCCTATGGAGCCAGGTGAGCAGGGCTGGGGCCAGATCACACAAGAGCCCTGCAGCTCACAGCAAACTCTTGAAGACCAATGTTAAACTGTTTGTGAGGAGTAACTTTGTGAGCGCTCTGGTGATTGACTAGCAAAACCAGGTGATAGTTCCAAGGAAATCATCTACTTGGTACATTATGTATAGACATGTTCAGATTGGACATGGGGTAAGCATCAGGGGAGAAATTCAAGGAAATCCATTCTCAGTACTGTTGTCCACAGAGAAGTACCCAGAAGAACCAGCTCTCTCATTCTCAAGAGGATATAATGCAATATCATGTATACAATGTTGTATATTCCAAAACTTGGAATGTGTCCCCTATATTATTTATAGTCTATACTTCCACCCCCTGGACCACCACTTATCTATATATTCAAGACCTATTTATCAGGCATCCAGGCTAGGCAGGCCAATGTAAGTTTCTAGGCAAATTTGGTTGAAACCAGCTTACTTGAATATATACTAAAATAACCTCAGGAAACTCATTTACATTTTTATTCCCATGGTTCTTTTCCATGTGGATGCCTATTGAGTTTATACATTGTACAATATCTCACATCTGTTAGTATTTGACTTTTATTTTCATTCTTAATATGCTCTCATCACCCTCCCTGGTTACATGTTAAAATGTGATCATTTGATTCCTAAATCTCCCTCTTTTACTTGGTTTTTGTCAGAGGATTACCATCAAACTCCTCATGCTTCAGCAATAGTTTTAGAAATTTTAAACACAAATGTACTTTCTGCATTATTTTCCAACAAAGTGTTTTTTTTTTAATCCTGCTTCAAATGAACAGTTTAATTGACTTCCTTAGGCTCTTTGAATAACAGGTTGAGCCAAAGGTAAAATAATGTCTTATTATTTTCATTATTGTATTTCGGAGCATGTGACTAACTTTCCTAGTTCTCTGGTGGAGAGAATTAGGAAAGTTACATACAAAGCACCCAGATGGTGGAACAACACATGTTGTATGTCTTAGTATGAGAAACAGCTCAAGCAAGTAAACTATTCCCAGATGCTTATTACAATAGTCCAGGTCTGGAATAATTATTGTGCTTCTGGCAAGAGACAAAGGTGGAAAATGGACATTTAAATAAAGTTAACATTAAAGACGTTATTGCATTCTTTTCTGAACATAATCACCTGTAACTGGAAACATAATGATTCCACAGGTCATGTTCTTTATTGATTTCTGTTAGATATTTGCATTTGTTTGACCCACGTGTGAGTTTAGAATGTTGCTAACCTAGATATTCTCAAGAATTTAATAAAACCAAGTGGTAATTGCTAAGAGAGCAGTATTTTCAGAGTTACATACAGAGTATGTAATATCAGAAGCTAATATTTCCAAAAATATAAATAGCATGCTTTTGTTAAAATATCTAAGAACATGTCCCCCCTCTATTACCTACACAATTTTTAAACAAATTGACATACATTTTGCCCACTTAGTGCAGACTAAACGTATATATCACTTGTGCATATATTTCTGAATATGTATGGCAGGCCTCTTTTTTATGGCACTTCTTAACACCAAGTCACTATTTTTAGCTGGCATCTCAGTATCTCATTGATGATGCTATTTCCTCATTAATAAATACATCATTTCTCCTGTAGTAACTACCTAAGTTATTTAAATATGTTTGTGCGTCCCAGAATGAAGATTATGCAGCACTAGAGCCTTTTCATTAACAAACTATTAGCATTTTAAAGAAATTCAGATATCAGTAAATGGACCAAGGTGGTTTCAGCAAATACCTTGTTTCAGCTGGATACCACCTACAAAGTACATTCTGCTTCCTTTAGTAGCATAAAGACACATTTACATAGAAGAGACAGCTAATCAGAACTCCAAAGAATAGATCACAAATGAACTTCTCTATGCATACATCACAGCTCTCCTGGCTTTGATAGTACAATGTATGATGATGGGAAGAATCCAACTATTTATCCTACGTTTCCTGTATGAATTTTATCTTGAGGTATCCAAATAGATATGAAGAAAAGTTTTCTTTTTTGTTTGTTTTTAATCCTTACCCAGGTATATGTTTTTTAAATTGATTTTTTAGAAAGAGAGGAAGAGAGAGAGAAAGAGAGAGAGAGAGAGAGAGAGAGAGAGAGAGAGAAAGAAACATGGATGTGAGAGAGAAACATCTATTGGTTACCACGCCAATGCACCCCAACTGTGGATTGAATCCGCAAACTTTTGGTGTACAGGATGATGCTCAAACCTGTCCAGACCAAATAAACGCTTTTATTTATAGAATAAAACAAGATAGCCAACTCAAGATATGGGCTTTAGAAATTCACCTAAAAATATCCTTGAAAACATGTAACTCAGGCCAGAGTGTCAAGATTTATATCCAGTTAATAATTAAAAAAACTATCCTGTGAACAGAATTTCAAGCACCATTGCAAGGGCTTTTTTTTTTCAGGATGGAAATTCAGGCTCAGGTCACACAGGAGTCCAGTGGCTTATTCATGCCAGAATCGCAGGCTAAGTCTCGTGAATCCTGATCTTTTGTCCTTTTATGATAACTGCCTGTTACTTTGGTGCTTTCTCTATAGCAGTAGGAGGATGTCCCCTATGATTCTACTGGGTAACAAGGGCATCATGTCAAAAATGGCTCTTGTTTTTTATTTTAGTTTTGTTGGGAGAAAGAGCCCCAAAATGAACTCAAGTGAGTGAAGACTGAGGCCTCTCTCCCCAGACTCTTTTCAGAGTGGGGTTTGCTGAAGCCCGTGTTTGCAGGATGTCCGGTAGTCAGAATCACGACTGCCCAGTCAGTTTAAAAAAAAAAACTTCGGTTTTTTATAATTAGTGGGTCTGCAGGCAGAGAGTCTCTAAGACCTTCTTCCCAGGCTTTTCCCTGACTCTCCATGGCTTCCAGCTCAGCTCAGGGAGGAGGAAAACTATGAGGAGAACAAATAGACTGGCCCCTGGTTGTGCCTTGGCCGATGGCCTGCCAAACCAGCCGGCTGATGCAGAGGCAATTTCCTTAGCATTTGCAGCCTCACACTGACTTCTGCACAGGGAAGTTGGGCAATATTTATTATTGAATGGAGCCCCGGGAGATTATTCTTGGAAGGAAAAACCTCTGTGAACCGTTGTGTGTTGCCTGAAAATCTCTTATAGCCATGGTTTCACAAAGTAGATGTGATTGCCTCCGTCCAACACAAAAATAACTGGGAAAGAGAGGAAAATCCTCAAAGCTTTCAAATCCAGACATGGTTTCTTCTCACTCAAGGTGATTTATATCTCCGGAGCACTGGGGTAGGGACGTGTGGAAATGAATGGATAGCTTTATGATACTGTGAACTGCTCTCTAGGATTCTGTGAAACATTGAAATGTAAAGATATCCATTTACTCACTGCTTATTTACAGGGGATTTTTTTATTTTAAGCTCCCTTTACATGTATAGTCTTGAGTCAGGAACTGGAGGAGATGCAAGGAGGAAAAAAGCCTAATTCTTGACATTAAGGGGCTCACACTATTCACCATCATCACCCCCTCCCCCCAATCAAACAATAATAGAAATAAATAAACCATCTGGAAACAATAGTAGTCTGATTTGAATAGTCCATTTAAGTGTCATAACATAGTCATTCAAATACCACCTCTTGTCACCCTTTCTTTCCCTAAGTTGATGCCTGAGCAGAAGGAGAAAGGGCTGCTGAGCACATCACCTGAAGTTAATGGGAGGAGTCGGGTCCCCAGGCTCAGTGCTGTCTGCCACACTGGGCTCTAGGACAAGCCCCTCATCCAGCTGGCGCTGCTCGCCGTTTCCAGCTGAACTGTGCAGCCGGCAAGATTCACAGGCTGGTCTTTCTCAGCGTGGTCAGGGCCGAGCCGCCTCCCTGGCAAACAAGCACCACACTGGCTCCTGCCTGTGTGCAGACCGCACAGGGTCTACCGCGGTCAGGGGTGGGTCTTGCCGGCTACTCAGTAACCCTTGGTACAAGGTCATGTTGTCAAACAGTGTGCAAGCTCCCCAGCCAGAGTCCCAGCGGCTTTGACGCCCAGGGTGAATCCAGAACATTAACCTTGAGGTCTTCCTCTGCCTGACCAGCTAATGTCGCCAGGTTGCTGTGGGCACTTCCCAGCTGGGTGACTGCAGGGTGTTTCAAAGGTGACCTTCTAGGAGCCTTAACGTGGCGAGAGCAGGGTCCTTCTCTGCCCTCAGTGTTCCCCTCACCTCCCTGGAATCTTCTCTTCTTTTCACCACAGAGAGGACATCAGAAGATACCTATCTGACCGACACTCTCATTTTTCTCTTCTCTTCCCCTTCCCACGAATTTCCGAGGCCTGAAAAGGGTTGGGCATTTTTTCTATTGCCCCCAAATTCTATCTTCTCTTTATAGTCACTTGATCCAGATGGAGATGCCCTGTATGCCACAGTGAATCCCCTGAACATCCTTTTCATAAGCAAAGGCTCTGGGGAACCTGAAAACGCTACTCTCATAACAACAGTCTATTTTGATCTCAGAGGCCAGGTACTACCTTGTTCTTTCTCTTCACAACATCCAAATGTCCCCTCTGCCTAGAAACCTCTTCCCTCCTATTCTTTACACACTTACCTTCTGCTTATATCACTTCCCCATTTCTCAAAGCACCCCACACTTAAATCAGATCTCCATTATACTCGCTGCATTCTCCTCTTTTCTTACTTAGCACTGATCTTAATTTGTAATTATATGTTTATTTGTGTCATTTATTATTTATTAGTGGTTGAAACAATAGTTCATAGAGAGCCCAGGAGGGGAGGGATAAAGAAACCATGGTTACAGAAGGCAGGTGGTGGCTAGGAACCTGAGAGGAATACAAGGTGCCATCCACCTCTGGCCATTTCAGAGCACTTGTTTCTTGGGGTCTATACCACATGGGCCCCAGCGCCTCCAGCACCACCCTCCCCTGACTTGTGGAGAGCCCATATTCATGATCATTACTCTCCTTTCTAATCTCTCATTTATCCTTCCATTTCTTTTGCTTCCACTGTATGGTCCTCTGCCTGAGCCTCACCCCCAGAGAATTAGTCTGGGGGGATATTTCCCGCTGGTTGGGAAGGGACAGATTATGGAGGCGTAGTGGGAAGGATATCATAAACCACTGAAGAACTACAGTATAGAAAGCTTCTGGAATCCCATGTTGGACCACTGGATGCACACTTTTTTCTAGACACATGGTCATGGGGATGTAAATTAGCTGTAGAAAAATGAGTCAGTGTGTTAAAAAACCAACCAACCCACACATGCCCATGGAAGGTGACAGATTGGGAATTGAACCCTGGCCAACCTGGAATCCAAGGTTCATGAGCTTCCCTGTTACTAGTATATGCAGCTGCTTCGTGCTCATCGCTCAGCATCAGGACCGACCTAAATGCAATTCTCTCTCTGACACGGAGCTCAGGAACCATACTGACCAACCCCCTATTTCAGTGGTTCTCAGAATTTCACCTTTGTTTTATCTGTCCCAACATATCTGTAAAACAAGAAGCTTTCCCGTCAGTAACAGGGGCTTATTATGACAGAGAGGAGGCTGGATGGCGGTAGAACAATTGTGCAATTTAAAATGGCTCATCCTTACTGTGAGAAAGTTCGGTCTGGTTTGCCTTGGGAGAAGGGCCCCCATACCATTTTTGAGAATCAGTCCTATTCGGGCCCTTTGATTTCAGAAGCAGGGTCACTTGTGCTTTACTCCCTGCTTCCTGAGCCTCCCATTATCCCAGTTTCTCTAAAACCAGGGATATCAGATTTATCCTGAACATACCTCCCCTGGTACAGGCCATAGCTGATCTCCTACTTCTGTGAGCTGCTCTCTGCTCATTCCTTTCCCCTCCATCCCTGTACTCTGCTGGACTCTTACAACACTAGAGTGCCCGGGATCATGCTTTCTCACTAACTGAAACGTCTGCCAACACTTCACCGTGAATCTTTGGCACATCTGTGTTGATGTCCTCTTCTTCATTTCTACTCAAATAAGCCCTCAAAAGATGTCCTTGTGGCCAGTCTGATTGCTGGGTCTCCATCATTCTAACCTCACCAACATTTGTCAACATTCCCACCACAGACATCCACATAATTATCCCTTGTTCTTTATTGTTACCTTGAACCTTCTTTTAATAGCTTCATCATGGATGAATGAGCTTTTAAAAAAAGAAATGTGTCTTCCTTACATACATTTTTTATATAAATTCTTGTTTTATAGTCACAACAATTATGGACATGTTTTCCTTTTGGAGGTTCCCCCGCCCTCAGTCTTGTCAAAACTTAAATTTAGAAACTAAAGCTGTGGAACATTTATTTTAAAATATCACTACTGATATGTGTGAGTCTGTATGTTAACGTTTATGAAACCACTTTCATAAAAACATTAAACCTTTTCAAGGTTAATATCAGTAAGCATTCTCTGCCAGGTTAGGACCTGTTAGTTCATATTCTTGCTCTGAGAAATTTCCATTATTTTTTTCTCAGAACCCTTGAGAGTAGCTCTGGTAAGAACGCGTTGGTATGGCACAGTGTGCTGTGGTTGTACTGGGTGAGAACTTTGTCAAATACCTGTTCTATGAAATTCACTGAAGGAAAAACAACAACATTGTCTGTATTGTGAGTTGGGTTTTTTTTTGAAGAATTTATTTTTCTTTTGGTAACTGTAGCCATAGCAATTACCTGAAACAAAATTGGTAATTGATTTCCTGCTCCCTACTCAAAGCAGATATAGACTAACATTACACTCTGAGGAACTTAACATTAGTTTTTAGTTTTTTTTTAAATATTTTAATCTTCTAATATTTTTGCTTATGAAGGGAAGACTCACACAGGAACTGATAATAACAGAACATTTTAAATTAGTGACAACATGTTTTCATGTGCAGAGGTTTCGAATACCTGAAGTTTTAGATGATCATTTTCATGATACTATCTCTATCTCCATCTCTATCTCATCATCTATATCTATACCTATGTCTACATCTATATCAGCATCTCTCTATGTCTATGTCTAAGTGTATCTATTATCTATGTCTATGTCTAGAGATAGATATAGATATAGAAATAGAGAGATAGCTTCAAATCTCAGTAAGCTGATATGGTCAAATACATGCAGTTGATTGTGCTATTTCCGAGAAGTTCAGGAAAAGGTCACATCTGAAAAGTGAGCCCTCTCTGCATTCTGGAGAAAATGCCAATTTGGAATTTTCATACTTAAGACCCCCCTCCCCCCGCCAATAAAATATAGGTTATATGATTCTAAAGTTTTCAGTGAGAAAGTTTTGCTTTCATGGCAGAAGAAAACTACAAGTTATTATAGCCCGTGATGTGTATTTAAGGATAATGGGGGATAACACATAATTTCAACTTATTTCTGGACTAAATTAATATGATTATATATTATTTCATACCACAAGAGTAAAATTATTCTTTCATAGAAGTTGATTCATCTCCCAAATGAACTGGATTGTTAACTATTTTGATCAATATTTTCGATTAATACCTCTACCAGACAGATATTTTAAGAAAAGAATAAACTCACATTTGTACGAATCCTATTTCAAATTAATAATAAAAAGTAGGTAGTTTGCAGGGTGTGTGTATGCATTAGCTGGAAATGGAGGGGAGGGGGGTCCATCAGTGGTTATCTGTCCACACAGCTGACCTAGAAGCACAGTCACTAGAACATTTGAGGTTCAGCTGTACTTTAGTGGTTGTCAGTCTATAGCCAGTGGTCGGCAAACTGTGGCTCTTTGGTCCCTTGAGTGTGGCTCTTCCACAAAATACCGACTTCTGTGCATGGGCCATGATGTTTCAATCACACTGTATGTGCGCGCCCGCATGTGGTATTTTGTGGAAGAGCCACACTCAAGGGACCAAAGAGCCACAGTTTGCCGACCACTGGCTATAGACTGACAACCACTAAAGACAGTTTATATATGGCTGCCCTCTTGAAAGAAAGAAATGGAGACATGTATGGGAGGCCTTTGAATAGGTGAGGATGCTAAGGAAGACTTAAGAACTAAGATCCTAAATTAATGGTGAAGGATGTGTTTTAGAGGGCACATGCAGGTGGCCCTCCTACTAAGAAATATTCAGGAGATTATTAACCATAAACTGACTCAAGATAAATTGAGTGCTCTAATTTAACCAGGTAAATGAGAGAAAGAGTTAGAATTGAGAAATGTGCTTTTGCTTACATTACGTGGCTAGCTTCTTCCAGCTAATCCATCAAGTGGAAGATGTGCTTCCTAAATGAAGGAAAATTGAAGCCTACAATATAGAATATCATAGCCCTTATGTGTTTGGGTTTTTTAAAAAATGCGGAGAGAACTGGTCTACTGCCC
This sequence comes from Myotis brandtii, assembly GCF_000412655.1. Taxonomy (NCBI): domain Eukaryota; kingdom Metazoa; phylum Chordata; class Mammalia; order Chiroptera; family Vespertilionidae; genus Myotis; species Myotis brandtii. The sequence continues at coordinate 4,525,844 of NW_005360891.1, read as the reverse complement.
ACACTCACTGGAATTAGAATCTTGAGCATAGGTCCATTAATTGAAGCATAGAAAAATGATCACAGTGGTTCTGCCTTATCTGTGGGGGATTCATTCCAAGACGCCTGAAATGTAGAAAATACCAAACCCTATAAATACTGTGTTTTTCCTTTACATACATACCTATAATACAATTTAATTTATAAATTAGGCACAGTAAGAGATTAATAACAATAGATTAACAATAATAACCTATAACAAAACAGAACAATTATAACAATATAAGCTATATGGTCTCTCTCTCTCTCTCTCTCTCTCTCTCTCTCTTTCTCTCTCTCAAAATACCTTACTGCACTGTTCTCACCCTTTTTTGTGTGTGATGATGTGAGATGATACAATGCCTTCTCTCTCTCTCTCTCTCTCTCTCTCTCTCTAAAAATACCTTACTGCACTGTTCTCACCCTTTTTTTGTGTGATGATGTGAGATGATACAATGCCTGTGTGATGAGATGAAGTGAGGTGAGTGACATAGGCATTGTGATGTAGTGTTAAGCTCTTATAAAGGTTACTTGAACACAAGCAATTTGATATTGCAACAGTTGATCTGATAACCAAGATGGGTAAGTGACTAACAGGTGGGTAGTGTATACAGCATGGGTACACTGGACAAAAGAACGATTCACATCTCAGGAAGTACAGTGGGATGGTGTGAGATTTAATCACACTACTCAGAATGGTGTGCAATTCAAAACTTACGAATTGTGTGTTTTTTCTGGAATTTTCCATTTAATATTTTCGAACCACAGTTGGCCATGTGCAACTGAAACTGTGGAAAGCAAAACCATGGATAAGGATTTAATGTTTGTTTGGATATGTCTCCTTGGATGAGGGAAACAAAAGAAAACATAAACAAACGGGACCACATCAAATTAAAGAGTTTTTGCACAGCAAAGGAAGCCATCAACAACATGAAAAGACAACCTACTGAATTGGAGAAGATAATCACCAATGATATATCCAATAAGGGGTTAATATCCAAAATATATAAAGAACTCATACATCTTATCACCGAAAACACAATCCAATTTAAAAAATGGGCACAGGACCTGAATAGACATTTCTCCAAAGAGAACATAAGATAGCCAATAGACATATGAAAAGATGCTCAACATCACTAATCATCAGGGGAATGCAAATTAAAACCACAATGAGATATTACCTCACAACTGCAAGAATGGCTATCATCAATAAATTAATAAATAAGAGTTGACGAGGATGTAGGGAAAAGGGAACCTTCAAACACTGATTGTGGGATTGTAACTAGAGCAGGCACTATGGAAAACAGTATAAAGGGTCCTCAAAAAATTAAAAATAGAGCTACTATATGACCCAGCAGTTCCACTTCTGCGTATTTATCCAAAGAAATCCAAAACACTAACTCTAAAAGACATATGCACCGCTATGTTCATTGCAGCATAATTTACAATAGTCAAGATATGGAGCAACATATGTGTTTCTCAATAGATGCATGGATAAAGAAAAGTGCCATGAATATACAATGAATTATTACTCATCCACAAAAGGGAATAAAATATTGTCATTTGTGACAACATAGACGGATAGAGGGTACTATGCTAAGTGAAATTAGTGAGAGGAAACCAAATACCATATGATTTCACTTATATGTGAAATCTAAGAAAACAGAACAAACAAACAAAAGAGAAACAGATTTACAGATACAGAGAACAAACTGATGGTTTCCAGAAATGAGGGTTTTGGGGGGTTGGTGAAAATAGTAAAGGGAAATCAGAGAGATACTTCCAGTTATAAAACAAGTAAGTCATGGAGTTGTAATGTATAGCACTGGGAACTTTGTCAATAATATCATAATAACTTTGTATGATGACAGATGGTTACTAGACTTATTGTGGCGATCACTTTTTAAGGCATATAAATGTTGAATCACTATGTTGTACAAAATGTAATATTGTATGTCAACTATACTTAACAAAAAATAAATTTAAGAAAAAAACTATTAAATCTCAGTAAGAACAGTGACAGTCTGTGGTACTTGAGCATGGCATACTCCCTCCTTCCTCTGCACCCAGCTCAGTGTGATGCAAGCTCCAGTACTGGTCAGTGTAGCCAAGAAAACAAGATTCCTGCTCCCCCCTTTCCCACATACCAGCTCTCAATAGAGGACTATGGTATCTCCCCAAGTGGGTAGAACACCAGCACTTCTCATCCCCCTCAGCTTTCTGCTGCAGAAACTATATTCTAGGTGAGTGAGGTTGAGCTAGACTATTTCATAAATTTCTGCTAATTTTAAATATAATTCCATGAGAGAGACTATTCAATAAACAGAGAAGAGCAATCAAGATCAATTACAATAGGAGGGCACACCTCACCCACACCTGGAGCACCCAGCTCAGGTGACCAGGGAGACTGTGCCAGTGGGCCCCACATAATGCCATTCTACCTAATACATAGAAACACACACAGGGCTGCTTTCAAATAAACGTCCCAAATGAAAGAACAGAACAAACTCCAGAAGAACTAGCCAAAATGGAGACACCAATCTACCAGATACAGAGTTTAAAACACTGGTTGTAAGGATGCTCAATGATATCAGTGAGAACTTCAACAAAGAGATAGGAAACATAAAAATGGAGATAGCAAATATTTTTTTTTAAAAAAAGTCAGAGATAGAAAAAAAATCAGAAATACATTAACTGAAATGAGGAGCACATAATGGGGAATCAACAGTATAGTAAACGAAGCAGAGGATCAAATCAGCAATTTGGAAGATAAGAAATCAATAAGAGAAAAACAGTTAGTTACCTACAAGGGAGCAACCATAATACTGTCAGCTAATTTCTCAACAGAAACTTTGCAGGTCAGAAGGGTCTGGCAGGAAATATTGGAAGTGATGAAAAGTAATCATGATTAGTCTACCCAGCAAAGCTATCATTTAGAATCAAAGAACAGATAAAGAGCTTCCTGGACAAGAAAAAGCTAAAGGTTTCATCACCACCAAACCAGTATTACAAAAAAAGTGCTAAACACTTTTTAAAGGGATTTCTTTAAGAAGATGAAGAAAGATAAAAAGTTTAAATAATATAATGGCAATAATTACATATCTATCAACAATTACTTTAAATGTGTATGGATTAAATGCAACAATCAAAAGACATAGGGTGGCTGAATGGATAAGGTAACAAGACCCTTACATATGCTATCTACACTAGATCTACTTCAGATTGAAAGGCAAACCCAGACTGAAAGTAAAGGGATGGAAAAAGATATTTCATGCAAATGGAAATTAAAAAACAACAACTGGGATAGCAATACTTATACCACACAAGATAGATTTTCAAACAAAGACTATAACAAGAGACAAACAAAGAGCCAGATATTCCTCTTCTGGGTATTTATCTGAGAATCCCAAAACACTAATTTGAGAAGACATATGTTCATTGCAGTATTATTCACAATAGTCAAGATAAGTAAGCAACCTAAGCATCCATCAACAGATGAATAGATAAAGAAGAAGTGGTGCATATATATAATGGAATATGACTCCACCATAAAAAGAAATCTTGCCATCTGCAACAATGTAGATAGATCTAGAGGGTATTGTGCTGAGTGAAATACTAGTAAGTCAGATAAAGACAAATGTCATGTGATTTCACAAATAAACAAAACAGAAATGATCTCATAGATAGAACATTTTGATGATTGCTAGATCGGAGGGGTTTGAGGGGAATGGGTGAAAAAGGGGAAAGATAAAGAAGTACAAATTGGTAGTTAAAAAACAGTCATGAAGATGCAAAGTTTAGCATAGGGAATACAGTCAATAATGTATAACTTTGTAGTGTCAGATGGGTACTAGATTTATCAGGGTAATCACTTCAGAAATTATATAAATGCTAGAGGCCCAATGCATGAAAATTCGTGCACTTGGGAGGGTCCCTCAGCCCAACCTGCACCCTCTCACAGTCCAGGAGCCCAACTGATGGCTTAGGCCTACTCCCTAAGCCACAGTCTGGCCTCCTTCTGCAGGAGGCGACCAGCAGGCCGATCTGGGGACGGCGCCAACCCTGCCTCCCCAATCGCTGCCACTGGTCACCGCCACCCCCCTTCCCTAATCGCCATCCCCTCCCTCTGCCCACTGGCATGTGCCTTGGTGGCCTGGTGCTGCCTGCCCTGACCCCTCACCCCACCGCCGACCAGTCATTCCGCCATTTGGTCAATTTGCATATTATGTTTTTATTATATAGGATGAAACTGAAAGTAATAAAATATTGTCAACTATAATTGAAAAATAAATAATTATTTAAAAAAGAAATAGTAAGAAATTAACATAACAAGCCATAAAAATATATATTAACTCTTCTTTCTTCTCTTAGTTTTTTGAATATGTAAAATAACATAAAGAATAACTATAAGAATGTAATATATATAAATGTAAGATATATGACAATAATTGCAGAAAAGGAAGAATAGGAAAAAGAGTTATAGAGGAGTAATAATTCTATATCCAATTTAAATAGAGTTAGTATAAACCTGAATTTGATCCTGACAAGTTTAGATAAATATGATAAAACAACCACTGAGAAATAACTTAAAGAGTAAAAATAACATTTAAAAAATTAAATGAGTAATTTTTTGTTATTTGGGTAAGGCAAAACCTTCTTAGATATGACAACTAAAGTATGGGCAATAACAAAAAAAAAAGATAAATTGAACTTCATCAAAATTAAAACCTTTTGTTTTTTAAAAAGTACCAGTTAGTATATAAAGAGATAACACATATAATGAAAGAAAATATTGCATTGATAATAACTTAACAAAAAAAAGATAAATTGGACTTCATCAAAATTAAAACCTTTTGTTTTTAAAAAAGTACCAGTTAGTATATAAAAAGATAACACATATAATGCAAGAAAATATTGCATTGATAATAACTTGTATTTAGAAGGTATAAGGAATTATTACAACTAAATAATAAAAGACAATCCAGTCAAAAGTGGGCAAAGGAAGTGAAATGACATTTCTCCAAAGAAAATACACAAATAGCCAATAAGCCCATAAAAAATGCTCAACATCACTAGCCATCAGAAAAATACAGGATACAGTCAAAACCACAATGAGATACCATTTCATATCCACCAGGATGGATTTAATAAAAAAGTCAGATAATAATAAATGATGACATCTATTTGCAGAAATTAGAACACTCCTCCATTTCTGGTGGGAATGTAAAATGATGGAAAATAATCTGGTAGTTTCTCAAAAGGATAAACATAGTTACCATATTGCCCAGCAATTCCACTCCTAGGAATACACCTAAGAAAAATGAAACATTATTCCTCACAAAAACTTCTACACAAATATTCATAATAGCCCCAAAGTCAAAACAGATCAAATTCATGTCCAATAAACAATAAACAGAATGAGAATTGTCTATCTATGAGTATGTGTGTGTATGCATGTGTATATATGTGTCTAATATGATACATGATTCCATTTATATGAAATGTCCAGAATAGGCAAATCTAATTGGGTCAGAAAGTAGATAAATGGTCGCCTAGGGTGGTAAAGTTGGGTCAAAATGGATAGTGACTGTTAATGCATATTGGGTTTCCTTTTTAGGTAATAAAAATGATACAAAATGTATTGTGGTAATTGGTTCATAGCCCTGTGAATATACAAAAAAAACTATTGAATTATACATTGTAAATGTATGGTGACCTGTATGGTGAGTTATATGTAATAAAGATGTTATATTTAAATAAATTAGTAAATAAAATACATAACCAAATGTGCAAGATATAATACCTCTTTCTCTGTAGAGATAGACTATTTTATAAAGTTCTGCTAATGTTAAATATAATTCCATGAGATTATTCAATAATCAGAGAAAATATAAAGCTTTTTATAATGACAAACTGAATGTAATCAGGCAGCAAAATATGAAGAGACCTTAAGAATTAGGAGGTTTAAACTTATATAGTGATGTATAGCAATTATTCCTCAATAAAACCTAATGCTGCACTTGCCCTTATGCTTTAGATTATATATTAAAAGAAGAAAAACATCAGACTGAGGAGATTTTTAAAAATTATTGAACTGTTTGCAGTTATTTTACAGAAAAGGTAAAATTGCAAAAACATTATTTACATTACAGGAAAATGGTTGTTTTCCCCCAATGGAGAAGTAACCGAGCAAAATAATTTTGATAAGATTTGTGATTCCAATAATAATTTAGATCACAAAGAGTAATAAGTGTATTGGTCATAATCTCCTGCTTGTGTGAGCCCCCTCAAGATTCCTTCCTATGGAATCCTGATGAAGTCATACCTTTACAAACATCATTTCACCAGCATCTGATATATGATCTTCTCAGTTGGATTCAGATAGGTTGGATCAGACAGGACTATGTTGATTATAGCCGAGAAAAAGGGTGTGCTCCAATTAGAGTAGCTGAAACTTAGACAAGAACATTTCTTTTAGGGATTGATTGATTAACATGTTACAAATTTATAGAGTCAGATCCACTCACCCCAGTAGAACCCCGAAAGATTCTCTGACCGGCAAAATGCCCAACATGACTTTGAGAACAGACATGTACATTACATGACAGCTGTTTGCCTCTTTTAATATAAGGGGGAGAACTTTTTGCTTTGATTCTGGCAATGACATATTATCTTTGGCCAGCAGAGCAGAGATATTGTGGATTAAGATGAAAGGTAAAAAGAGCAAAAGGTAGATCACAGGAAGCAATCACAGAGTGATGATAAAACAGAGCAGGAAATGCTTATTTAGATAAATGAGGTATATTAAAGGCTAAAACCATCATTCATGGGGATCCCCATCCAAAAAGGGATTTTTTAACTAAAAAATAGATTGAGATAAAAACACAGGTAGCTTTAAAAAAATGTATGACACACAGCTACAGTCTAAAACCTCTAATACTTAAAAATATTATGTAAAAAATATAACATTAATTAAAATCCCCCCACCACACCGAAATAAATGCTACAGAAAAGCCCAACCCTGGAGAAAGACATTCCTGAGTTTCAGTTTTCTTATCTATAAATACACAATAAAAATACTTGCTAGTTTGAACTTGTGACCTCTGAGATTCTTTCCAAATTAGTTTTCATGACTCTACGTAAGATATACTTATTGTAAGTTCAAGGTGTCACATGTACCAGGAGTATAAGAATTTTAATAAGTACTGGAGTGACTTCAATACACAATGGGATGAATCGTTTGTGATGGACATTTATGTGTGTGGTGGAGGGAGCCTTCCCACAACGCTTAAATCATACTGCCATTTTCCTAAGCAAATTCTAATAATGAATTCTCAAGCTTAGCTACACATGAGAATAGGAGGGCTTTAAAAAATCCTCATGTCCAGGCCACACCACAGACCAATTAAATCAGGATCTCTGGGGAAGGGAGCTGCACATCAATATTTTTTTAAAGCTCTGGAGGGGATTCCATTGTGAGCTAATGAACAATGAACACCAATGCTTCATGTCAAAAGGAGAAAAATGAGACCTCCCCTAAGCGAAATTATTGAGTTTAGCTCAAGGGATTGGTGATGAAGCCAGGACAAGAGTCCTGGTTTCCCAACTCGCCATCCTATTCTTTCCACTGCACCCCTGTCTTTCAGTCTCTCCTTGGTTCACAGTGCTGCTTCTAAAGGGTCCTGCCTCTGGTCTTAATTTCAGGTCTTCCATTCAGTATCTATACACCCCGCATAACAAAGCTATGAGCGGCCTCTTCCAGCGCGATATTTGCATATTACATTCTTTTTTACAGACATGGCTTTCTTAGGCTTTCCAGGTTAGAGGTGACCCAAATTCTTTCATCTTATTAATGAGAAAATTGAGCACCAGAGACATTAAGCAGCGGTTCTCAACCTGTGGGTCGCGACCCCTTTGGGGGTTGAATGACCCTTTCACAGCGGTGGCCTAAGACCATCGGAAAACACATATATAATTACATATTGTTTTTGTGATTAATCACTATGCTTTAATTATGTTCAATTTGTAACAATGAAATTGGGGGTCACCCCAACATGAGGAACTGTATTAAAGGGTCGCGGCATTAGGAAGGTTGAGAACCACTGGACATTAAGTGACTGGCCTACGGTCATTCAATCCAAAACCGAAACTGCTTAACATTTTATCTAAGTTCTTTCCATTCTTCCAAGCCTCCACCTTGGACAAGGGGAATGTTTCTCAGGAGACACTGGCACCCTTTGTCAAGAAGCCAACACACATGAGTCCCAAGAGTAGAGAAGCTGAATGAGGATCAGGCAGTGGCCGCATTTACAGCAACCTTACTTTTTGTGTTGGGGGGTGAGAGAGCCCAAGGTACTGCTGCAGCTCACACTCATTATCGCTTGTATCCTGGCTCCACTGCGCAGGGTTAGCAACTCAGCCCACATTGAAGTTGGCAGCTTGGGAAGCAGGAGTGACCCTTGCAGGTTCTAGATCTCCCCTGTGGGTTCTGTTTCAATTAATTTTTCCTTCTTTCCCCTAATGTCCATTCTCCTTTCTTAACTGTGTCTCTTCCAAACTTCAGATTCTTACATCAGACACAGACACAGAAACAATAAACAACAGCTTCAAATAGTCTATGGAACCAGCTCTGAGAACCGCATAACGTCAAATCCCTACAATAACTCATGTATCTATATTTCCTATGGCCTATTCCTTTCTGATGGAGACTCTGACACATACAGAGGGCTAGGACTGTGAAGCAATCAATTGACTTCTTGGCCATGACACCCCTGTGTCTACAGGCACACAACCAGAACTGAAAAACTTCCAACCTGACAACACCAGGTCTTCACTGACCTTCTGACAACAACCTGCTGGGGCAGAGCAATGACTGCCTCTGTCCATTTGCTACTGTCTCCATCTCTGTCTATGACAGTGATTCCCAAAGTGGGCGCTGCAGCAATCCAGGGGGGCGCTGCAGCGATCCAGGGGGGCGGTGATGGCCACAGGTGCATTTGTTTTAACTTTTTTTGTATTACCTTTCTATTCTGAGTTCAATAAATAGTTTCATAATTTCAAACTTCAATGTTTCTAATTTACACCTTTCTTTACTATATTTTACGAAAAAGGTAGAAACATTAATACATATATCTTTGTTTAATTGCTATTAAAATTTTAAAAAAATTAATTTCCAGAGGGCGCTGAATAATATTTTTTCTGGAAAGGGGGTGGTAGGCCAAATAAGTTTGGGAACCACTGGTCTATGACATCTTGATAGTGGCCCGTTTTGTATATTTGCCTTGCCGGCCTGCTCCTATGGGTGTTTGAGTTTGCACCCTCCCATCTCCTCAAATCCAACCTACAATAGCTTTTCCAATAACCCTTACTTGATCCCCATTTTGACCATTTCTCTGATATTTTCCATGACTTTCTCTGGTTTCCATGACTTTCCTATCTCCTCAAGCATGTTTGTCCCATTACTAATGTTCCTATTTGTGCTGCTCTTTACTCTTTGTTAAGATTTTGTTTTTTGAATTTAGAATGCTACAATTCTTATACCTCTTTTTATCTATATAAGGATTAATGTGGAATTAGGAATGTAGTAGAGGCTCACTAAATAACTATGGAAACGAAGAGATATTTATTGAAGGTCCACTGTTTATATGTTAACATGCTTATTTGGTTGGAAGGGAGCTGGAAACTTGCCTTCCTGCATATGCTTTCAACAGAGCAACAGCATTAACTTAGAGCAATTTCTGTCTCTGGACCTTTACAACATCTTAACACCAAGACCTGGCTGATAATTTTGTTCATCATTAGTTGTATAAATATAACTACCATATAGTCACCCTGTAAATTTCCACAGCCAAGTATTTTGAAAGGAAAAAAATACTTTACACCCAATGATACAATATTAGAGAATATATTTTTGAATAATTTATTTTAATTTTCTATTTTTAGGGCAAAATTAGTAATGTTTTAGAATAAGCATATGACACATTATATGACATATATTATTTAGCCTTGCTTTTGAAGTCTGAGTTGATGGACTTGTTTTCAAAAGTTATAACCTACAAATGATTGGCTCTTTACACTTACAATCTATGTTTATAAATGTTTATGTAATTTCTTTGTATATTTTTAGAGAAATTATGTTATAATTCTGATCTACTGTAATAAAAAGTATGCAAAATGCAAATACTTGACACTTGAAAAACAAAATAACTTCCCTTTCAGAGATACAGAATTTTTCACTTAAGTATACATGTATGTATGATATGTAGATAGATATAAATAGATGGATCTTCATTCCATGAATGAAGTTTTATATTCTGCTCAATTTTTATTTAAAAGTGTAAGAATTTTATATCAAAACATTTCTTTTAATGCCCACACATTTTATTCCATAATTATAATTATAGCCTCCCTCTCCATCATTGTCATTGCCCATGATTTTAATAATAATCCTATATAATGAAAGCATAATATGCAAATTGTCCCCTTGACCGGGAGTTTGACCAGGGGCAGAGCCAGCTGGCCAATGGCCCATGGCCCCTCCCCCAGCCAGCCCTGCCCCCAAAGGCTGCAGCAGGCAGCCGGGGGAAGGGAGGCCCTAGCTGGTAGCTAGCAGCCAGTAGGGACCCTATCTGTGCAAGAATTTCATGCACTGGGCCTCTAGTGGCAGGATAAAAAATTTAAGGCAAAGTTGCTTAAAATATAAGTACATTTAAAAATTTCTGATATATATTGTTTGCTTTTTCTTAGAAATGATATGTCAATTATAGTTTCATTAATAATTTATTCTCCTTTTTACTCTGTCAAGTTGATAAACCCAAATTATATATAATTATTGCTTTAATTTGCATTTCCTCAAATCTACAGTTCCTAAGTTGGCTGGCTGGCTCCGCCCCTGGTCAAACTCCTGGTCAAGGGGACAATTTGCATATTATGCTTTCATTATATAGGATTATTATTAAAATCATGGGCAATGACAATGATGGAGAGGGAGGCTATAATTATAATTATGGAATAAAATGTGTGGGCATTAAAAGAAATGTTTAGTTCAGCAGGCTACACAATAGATAAATAGTGTTAGCAAAGTCTGTCTTCAGAAGAGGGAAAAAAGCATGATTTTGAAATGAGAGCAATAGAATCCAACAAAGTAGGACAATTGCAGAACAATAATTCTTCCCCCATCCAAAATCCATGGTAGACAGGGAGGAGTGAGATTTGCCTAAAAGTGGGGATTAAGTTGCTCTGAATATCAAGTGGAGAGTAGGACTGTGCTAACAGCTTTGGCTGGGACTCTGCAAATGTTAGATGTTATAACTAACAAGGCACCAAGCCAAACATTATACATCAAGGCTGATAAAGGAAGTTGGAGTAGAAACTGTAGAAGTGTCGGTCGATATTTTCACAGCTTTATTGAGTTCAAAATGAGATCCCTAAAGACAAAGACAATGATTAACACAATCCATTACAATAAAAAGGGAGATGGGCTAAAGATTTACTTAGAAGTTATACATCAATCTATTCTAATCTCATTTGGGAGAGGAACTATACAAGCCTTTTGAGCACTCCAATAGAGCTACACTTAGCAAGTTCATGGTTAGTTTGATGGAGACCAGCCACATGCTCTCACTCCTTGGCTCATCAGAATCCTTGGAGGATTTCATTACTGCAAAGGTGCTAAGCTATTTTCTGAAAAGAGAAAGCATAGAGCATGCACTCCTCTTGCTTTGAACGGAAGTCAACTTGTTTTGTAGGCTTGGAGCTATTATTGGCTTCTGAGAGGAGATGAAATTTGTAATCACATACAAGCTGTGAAGAACCTGGGTCATTCTGAAGTGGTTTACACTCTTTTTAGAAATTCTTTTGGACTCACTAGAATTCTGGTGAGAAAAATCTTCCTCTAACCAAGGGAATTGCCCTTCCTCCAGGAAGACTTGAGAACATGGCAGTTTTGATAAGAGAGTGCTAATATGGCAAATGTGTGAGGTGGCTTGTAGACAGCCTATACCCACAGCTTCTCCAATATCCCTGGGAACCTCTAATTGGCAGAATAGCCTGAAATCTTGAGTTTTGCCCAAAGTTCAAAGAAGGGGAAAGAAAACCCAAGAGAGGGGAGGATTTCAATGGCAGAAGAGAGATAATATAACATCAATAATTCACATAGGAAGTTTCTAAGGATAGTGCTCTCAGTTTGAGTCTTTAAAGTCCCCTGGGCCCACAAAACTGGGCAGAAAATTTTAAGCCAATCAGTTGCTTAATATTTCTTTTCTGACATGCAAGGAAATAGCCAGAGAACATCTTAATATTTCCTACTTTAGACCTAGCTGGAAGAAAAAAAAAAGAAGCACAATATATGTAAATAACTCTTGAGAACACATGTCAACAGAGTCAAGACATTACGTAACATAACAGAAATGTTGATAATCTGCCTGAGATAGTGGTGCACCCTGTTGTTCCATGGACCTAGTCTTGGCCAGTCTAGCAGCTCTTTAATAAGCAAACAAACAAACAGAGCAAAATCCTCTTTACAGATTTGAGTGACTATCCTTACCCAGGAATCTAGCTGGATTGCTTCTATTATAGATTTTCTGTCCTAGTTTAGAGATAATTTCCTGTAATCCAGACCTAGTGGTTGTGAAATGGAATAACCACAGAACATTTACAAGTCCCTTGAATAACACATTCTGCCTGGGAAATAGTTTCCTGCCTTTGGCTACATCTCTGAAGCCTAGATCAGGACATCCTTGGACAGAATGTGCTGCCCTGACACTCAGGGTGGGCACGGCGTAGATAAGACTTTCAGTTCCATCTTCATGTCTAGGTGGCAACTACACTTTATACTTATTTTCAGAAATGAGGGACAGTATAACTCCATCTTATTAAGTCACAGTCCTAGTTGTGGGAGATCAAATGTATTGGCCTAGAACAAGCTTTGGCAAGCCTCTAGGAAGAATGTCTTTTCTGGTCTTGTTGAGTATGTTTCCAAGATATTTCCTTAGTTCAAATTGGGGTCATCCAACCATAACTTCTTATGGTAGTTTATTTTATTAACCAAACCTTGCCTTTTACCTGGGTATGCCCAGCTCTGTCTGAGTTTCTGAAGCAGTTTAAACATTTTAGAGTGGCTAAAATAAAAAATATTTATGGCCACTGTGCTGTAATCACCCTTTGTGCGAGGGTGATGATAGTCAAGAGGTGACATAGTAGGTAAGTAATGGAAAAAGAGAATTGTTCAGGATTTCTTATGTTCCCCATTATGTCAATAATGAAATACTTTAGAGTCAGTTCACAAACAGTAAAGCACAACTCAACCAGTAGGAATGTTTCTACACTTAGGCAACACAAGCAACTGTACATGTTTAATTACCATCAACTTTCTTCACCATCTCAGCATGAAGAATTGGATTGACAATCTTTCACATGGCATCTCTGTGTCTTAAATTAAACATTTTTTATGATACTACTGAATTATTATAAGCAATTTTAGAGCAAGTAAAAGTTGTCATAGAACTACAACAGTGCTCTGCAGACAGTAAACTTTAATCGAAAAATTTTTGCTATCTCACTGGTATGATTTTATGGATATCAAATAGCTCATCCTACTCCAGCACACATTTAAATAGTTTCCATCCTAAACACTAGTCATGTCGCTTGATTTCCCAAGAATTTTATTGAGAATTTATTCTAACTCCTTCTGAACTTTTTAAATTGAATTTATTGGGGTGACATTGGTTAATACAATTATATAGGAGTCGGGTGTACAATTCTATAATATATCATCTGTATATTGTATTGTGTGCTCACCACCCCAAGACAAGTCTCCATCCATCACCATTTAGCCCTTTTTACCCTCTTCTTGAACTTTTTGACTGTAACTTTGATACAGGCATGTATCTGCTGCTTAAAACCAAATTTCAAGTGGCCTTGTTTACATCCAGAATAATAACTTTTTGGCCCAGGATTGCTCATTTGCATAGCTAGCTTAAGTAGTGAGTAGTTGAACCTTTCCCTGAAAGGCTTCACCCCTTGAACTATCAGTGTTCCTTTTTGGTATTTAGAAGAGAAAAAAAAATGCACATTAATTTTCATAAATCCCAGGGAGACAAAAGATTAGTCAAAGTGGTTATGGTCTATATCCTCCTATTATGCATAGATATTCAGTGTTGGAAAGAAAATGAAAAATTTCAAATTCAAAAAATATTGTTTTCCAACTGCTATAATCCCAAGGGAAATACCAGGATTGCAATAGAAGAGAACCTGTTTCTAATTGAGAAAGCCCCGCCCTGCTCACCAGCTCTGCTGTCTGTGAATCTGCAGCCTTTTAAAGTTGGGGGAAATCCACTCCCTAGCTTCTCACTTCATTATGAAGTCTTTGAATAGTCTCCACTCCTCTCTGGCTCTTTCAAAAATAATTAGTACCCTCATCAATTTCCCTGCCTTTGCTCATTTGACAAACAAGTGCCATTTGAGTGAAATGTTTGCATTCTCTACTGGGCAGAATTTGGGGGCAGTTTCTAATTCTATAGCTTTCACAGCACTGATGTTCCCAAGAGAGTCATAAGTGAATTTGTGGTAACTCAAGCAGTTTTTGACAACCAACAGTGTTGTGTTACTTCTTTGAATTAGCCTTTTATTTCAGTGATTAACAGGTGTCCGGCAGGAAGCTCTAGTTTCAGCTCCATTTAATTCAACAGCCTGCTTCTGCTTTGCTACCAGGCTTCCAGAAGAGTAACTTGACGTCGCCATATTTAGATATTTCAGAAATGACTTGGCTAGAAAAATCTATCACATAGCACCAAGCAGGCACTGTTTGCTTTTACAATTTTACAAAGAGAGTAATTTATTTCAAGCTATATCTAAACTAAAAATTCTCTTTTTGTATTATATCAGAACTACATAATAAATTATGATTGTTAACCAATAAGACTCATTCTGAATCATCAGCCTGAGGATGAGTCATTTTCCTCAATTTCTCTCCCCCGCGCCCCTCCCCCGCCCCCACCAAATGTCTGAATTCCTATTGCAAATGCTGATCAGAAAGGAGAGTGGAGAATCTAATAATGATTCATGTTACTGTGTGTTTTTTAACAAACAGTTGGTTTGGAGGGTTAACAAAGAAAGAGTTTGTGAGGGGGCAGGAAAACTATTGAGAGGTTTCCCAAATTGCTTTGATGCCCCTTTAGACATCAAGCATGTGTGAAGCATCTACTGTATACTGAGCACTACAGCTGTCTCTGGGTGAAATACCAAGGAAAAACCACTTGTTTCTGCCTTTCTGAGAATGAGAGACAGGCCAGTGACACATGAAATAAAGAGTCATACAAATAGCTAAAGGGGTCAGGAAATTCAAATAAAGTGAGTGGCACCCTGGAGTTGAGACTGTCAGAAAAGATCTTATTTTACTTTGAGGAAAGTGAAAGGAAAGGCATTGAAGGCAGAGGCGAGGACTCTTGGAACCAAGTATATGGACCACAAAGGTAAGGCTGAGTCAGCGGCTCATGCCGAGAGTAGGACAGCATTTGAGTGGCAATGGAAGCAGCTATTCTCAGGAATAATGCATTTGTGGTGAAGGAGAAACTCTAATTTCTTAATAAGAGAACTGATGCGGAGAAAGATTTTGTGTATTTCATTACTGAAATCTGGATTAGGCTCTATGTTCACTTAGGAAAAAAATCATTTGAGGCAAAGAATAATAACATGAACAATCAAGGAAGTGCTCAAAATCAACTAACTTTGGTTGGTTTTCCTGGGATTGGCATTAATTAAAAAAGACGAAAATTAATGCATTTGTTTGAGTTCCAAGTAACTTTAAATATTATTTCAGAGTCACGGTGGCTATCCATGTTTCCAAATGATTCACCTTAAGTAATTATAAGACAAAATTATTACCTGAGATGTGATCAGATCCAGACACCTAAGACAGGAAACCTACAGAGCAGGTTATCGACATATTCCATCCCTTATCATGACACTTGCAGCCCTGGAAAAAAAGAGGTGGGGCTTCTTATTCACAGGTTAATGGAATTCACTGCAGTCAGTCTTCAGAGAGATCTCGCCAATAATATAACTGTGTGAAAGCAGAGTTGTCATTGTAAGATCTGGACATTAAGTCAGGATTTATGGTCAGTGCAATATTTGTGATGTGCCTTGAAGTATGGATTAGGCTTTGCTATAGTCTGATATTCACTGGAAGACATTTTAAAGGCAAAACTTGGCCCTAGTTTTAGTCAATGGTTTCTTCGCTATCTAAAACAGAAGAAAGCATTTATCAATGCATCAATCAAAGTTTCAGATATATCAGAATGTAAAATTATTTAAGGGGACTCAAGGGAGCCATTGCAAACTGTCTACCTAAAATGACTTCGATGTTATTTTTATTTTTAATGTGAATACTAAAGTTATCTTATGATAGCAATTTTGTGTTATACTTACTCAAGGACAGATTCATGACCCTGCTTTCAAGCTGAATTGAAACATTAGAGAGATTCCAAAGTATAAATAAAACCATGTAATCAATACCACCCTTTTGACAAGACTCTGGGAAATTAATTAGAAATTCCATTCCGCTTAAATGAAACATAAATTAACAAGATTTCCAAAATGGAGTTTACATGTTGTATTTCAGCTACATCCTCAATGTTGTTTTCAAAACATAGAATTTAAACTATAGCATACTACCAGTAAACTGAGAACAGTGCCTACTTTGGA
The DNA here is from genome assembly GCF_000412655.1 of Myotis brandtii. Taxonomy (NCBI): domain Eukaryota; kingdom Metazoa; phylum Chordata; class Mammalia; order Chiroptera; family Vespertilionidae; genus Myotis; species Myotis brandtii. Next base: position 4,509,126 of record NW_005360891.1, on the reverse strand, counting down.
ACCAGTAGGAACACCTCCATAAGCTACTGTTTTTTATGCATTATTTTCATGTTAATTCATCCATTCTACAAATATCTATTTAGTACTTATCGTGCATCAAAGACCATGATAGATGCTAGGAGACAAAAAGAAGTAGGAAGGAAAACCAATTTTGCCACTATCCATTCTCCAGATATTTCACGGTATTCCTTCAAAGTTTGGACCATGATTCTTTTTTTTTATGCCCTACAGAATCTAAATAAATTAATGCATTGTTAACCTAGATTGATAGGAAGGAAAACCAATTTTGCCACTATCCATTCTCCAGTTATTTCAAGGTATTCCTTCAAAGTTTGGCCCATGATTTTTTTTTTATGTCCTGCAGAATCTAAGTAAATTAATGCATTGTTAACCTAGGTTGACTGTTAATGGAAAGTTAGAAATTAATATGCCTCCTGGTCCTTTTAATATTGATGTTAGTCAATCCTTAGTATTTGAAGGCAAGGAGTCCTAAAATAATTTCTAACTCAAGAAAGCGATTGTACCATATTTCAGGATGTCATAAGAGAAAGTATAGAGCTAATTGAAGAGAATGAAAGGGCTGAGGGTAAGCCAATGTCTCTCTTGATTCCAGGAGTGAGAAGGAAGAAGACAAAGCATATAAATAAGGCTACACATGTGGCCAACTTCAAAGCCAGGCATGTTTAAGCATTTATAATATTCTGTAGAGAAATGGTGTGTGTGTGTGAGTCAATCATGTTAGAATCTCTGACAACCACATTTAGTGTGGACATAAAAAACAATCCAAATTAAATGGACAAAAGAAAAGGGAGGCCTGTGTTACCATAACTCCTCCATGTGAATAGCAGGACACAGGTTTCACCTTTTATGGTAAATGTGAATATGTTTTAAATATTATGGACAAAGACCGAACCAAGAGGAATTCTCACAGGGAGCCCCACGTCGGCTGCCTGTAAGAACTGCAAAGGTGTGAAGCTTGTACTACCAACAAAGACAAGCAAGATAGGAGTGTGGGCTTGGGTGAAATAGTGTTTTGTCTGTCTATATGATGATAGATTCGCAGGCTGTGAAACATGTGGGCAAAAACATCTGAAAGCTGCAAATGTAGGTCTGTGCAGGAGGAGTTGTACGGTTGGCTTAGCAAGGTAGATCTGGGAATGATTTGCAGAGGCCAAATGATGCTGCTATAGCTGGGAGAGTGTGGGGTCTGCCAGGGAGAGCGAGGTCTGGGCACCACGTAATCCAGGAGTCAAGCCAAGTTGGAGCTGGTCCCAGACACAGAGCGTGGAAGGCTGAGGTGGGAGTGTGGAGGGTACCTTGCTGGAGTCTGGAGTTTCAAGATTCTGTATCTATACTAATCCTGCCTCTTCCTATGGCCAGAGGTTCTCAACTTAGAAGCTCAAAACTATGCTTACAAAAATTGGGACAAGCAAACAAAATAGAGATGTTACCATAGACCAAGCACAGTGAGGATGGGCAAATGGGCAAGCATATAAACATTTCTTATGTTCAGGTTACTCTGCTTTTTAATTTTAGGTGATTTGTTACAATACCTTTCTGTGCTGCTAGAAGCACAGGTTTGCTTCAGGGTTGAATTTCACTTGCTTTCACTGACATTGTGGATTGATAGTATGAATTGGCACTTGAGAATCTAATTCCCTTATTCTGCGCAGAGCACTTTGCTAATTTCCTGGGTAGCACAGATGATGGCTTTGAGGAGTGGACGTCTGGCTGAGAAACTACCACTGGTGAAGAAACACTGAGCAGAGTCGGAAATATGCGAAGTTGAGGAGTAAATTGTGAGTTAGAAGTCAATTGCAGTTACAGAATTTCACCATTTGCGGGATCAGTGCAGGCTAGAAAAATACTGGGAGGGTTAAGGAAGAGGATTCGGAGCCGAGCTTTGAAGGATGGGTAAGACTTGTCTTGACAGAGAAGGAGAAAGGCATTGCTGGTATGAGAAATGACATGCAGATGGAGTAAACGTGGCTTATTGGAGGTCTGGTAAAATAACCAGGCTCTCAAGAATAAATGGTGGCTGTGTAGAGGTTGCGGAAGCTGAAGTTATCTGGATGGAGGACTTGGAAAGCTGGGGTGAGGTGTTCCCAGTTTTAAGCTAAGCGACTGGCCTTTACCTTTGGAAGGTGAGGTCTGATTGAGGCTGCTGATGTTGATTTAGAAAACCAAGGGAGCCTAGAAGCACTGGAGGAGGTCCCGTGTTCTTTTCCCACGCCAGAGCTGACCAAGAGCCAGCTGTGCAGAAACTCCTTCATTTCCCCAGCAGCCAACAGGGGTCCCTGCAGGAAGGAGCACCATCTGCCTCTCTTCTTCTTCTCCCGAGGCTAGTAGCTGCAGTTCTAACGTCCAGTCGTGTGAAAGCCTTATGCTTAAGACTTGGTCATTGTATCGTTAAATGAAAGCTAAACATTGAGCTCTTAGCGCAGAATGCTGCTCATGGTCAATGGCAATCAATCGATGGTGTGGCCTCTCATTTCCCTGCATATCCTAATTTCTCCCTCCCACCTTGGATTTTAATTTAAATTAAAACCCAGTTTAAATGCTATCATGAGGTTCTTTATTTTTTAAAACTGCTTCTGGCTCTCTATTAGGACAGCAGTGGTTTGCAAAGTTGGTCCCCTGACCAGCAGCATCGCCATCACGGGGGAGCTTGCTAGAAATGCCCTTTCTTGCGTCCCACCACAGCCTGCTTAATCAGAAACACTGCAGGTGCGGCCCCGCAGTCTGTGTTTAAAGCGCCATCCAGGTGATTCTCATGCGTGCTAAAGTAGAGAACTACATACTCACCTGCAGGATGGAGTGGTAACTCCTTAGAACAGCACCCAAGGTTCTTCAAGGTCTATTTCTAATTTACTTCCCCAGCCCATTTCAGCCCTGGCCTGCAACCCAACCCCAGCCCTGAGCACACACACGGGCTGTAGACACATGCACAGTTTGCTGCGTCTCCAGACCACACCAAACTCTTTAAAACATCCCCGGGTTTGTGTTATCGTTCCCACAATCTTGTCTAGATTGCACTTGGCTCACTTCGGTAAACCCCTAGTTTTCTTTTCAAGTCCACCCTCAATATCCCGTGCCTGCGGCAAGCAGTTCCTCTGGCCTACCGTCCCGAAGCCCTTTGTTTATCCTGCTGATATAACAGTTATCACAATGAACTGAAAAATCAGTTTATGTGTCTGTGAGGATTAAGAACAGGAGTCTTGTTGCTCTCAGCTCTGAGTACTTACCCACACGAGAGTCAGCCACCAGGATTCCACTCCCACTTCTGCTGACCTGAAGGTGCCCTGGGGCACGTGGCTCCACCTCCCCCACCCCACGTCTGCATATGTAAATGAGGGGGTGGATTAACACTGGGCTCTACATTTCCAACAAGCCCCCAGGCGATTTATGAATTCTGAGGTCTGATAACTACTGCTGATGGCCTCTCTACCTATAAAAAAAAGTTAAAAAGCCTCCAGCTATGTATTTAGAAATATTTCATCTTCTTTTATTCTTGCCACTTCAAGTTAATTCAAACTCCTAAATCCTTGGCCTACATATGCATAAACCAGCCCAGGTTTCCTCGCTGCCTTCAGCTGAGACGCACCTGCAGACAGGTCCGCCTTCTCTCAAGTCTGTGAAGGCCCAGGAAAGAGCTTAAGTGGAAGCTCCTTAAAGTTATTGGTAACTTTAGCGAAAGAGCTAAAGTAAGGCCTGCGAAGGAAGAAAAAAAAAAAAGAAAGCGTTGGACACATTTTTGTTTGTTTGACCAAACAAAGAAATTAACAAATCAATAAGCATGTATTCTAATAGTTAAATTAGCCCCCAATTAAAGATCAATGGCTTAGCCCAGTGGTTCTCAACCTTGGCTGCACATTAGAATCACCTGGGAATCTTGTTAAAATCCTGATTCCTGGCCTCATCATTAGTAACAAAGAAACAGAATTTCCGGAGGATGAGGCCCAGAAATCAGGATTTTAACAAGATTCCCAGGTGATTCTAATGTGCAGCCAAGATTGAGAACCACTGGCTTAGCCTCACCAGCCCCAGTTTCTCAGGGGCTGGCTGTTACAGTTTTTGCAAAGTGGTAAACACCTAGGAACGTATACATGTGAACCCTAAGAATATTCTTTTCCTTATCAGCGATGGCTGAGTCAGTGGCAGAGGCCGGCCACCCACGGTACCCTGCAGCAGCAGTTTGCTACCAGCAATGATTTGGTTAACCTCTGATTAAACATAGGAATTTAAAGCATGAAAAGGTCTGGAACCCGACACAACCCTTTGACACCATGCTGTCTGTCATTAATGATAATCCAGCATTAGATGTTCAGCTTTGAAAATGAAATTAGACGACTTCAGTTTTCAACCCTCACCCTGCTGTACTGTAAACTGAACCCTGCTGTGTTTGCAGACTTCCTGATTTACTGCTTTGCCTTTTAACTATTTTCAGGCAAATGGGAGTTGGGGGCAGGGTAAAGAGTCCAGGGATCAAATGAGTACAAACAAGCCATCTCAACTACCATCAAGGGAAGCGACTTTCTGCTTAGATAAGCCACCGGGTCAAAAGAGCTTTATTCCCACAGTTCATTTAATCTTCCTTTTTTTTTTTTTTTACAAACTAGGTGTACAAATTTTTTTGCTGGGACATCATGCAAGAAATATTCGGTATCCTTTTTCACTTCCTTTTAAAAACAACAGCAATAATGTTAGAGATCCCTGGGGTCCCTCCTAAGTCTCAAAGGTTATTTTCTTTTTTAACAATACATTGGTGTGTCTGAGGGCTCCACATCTCATTTCACGTACAGTGCGGTGTTCAGAGCAGGGTACAAGATATGTCTGCTTGTTGAATGAGCAAAGGACCAATTCTGCCTCCTACTTCAATAGCTGTGGTTTGCATGTAAAAAATTTTAGACGACAATAAAGTTATAGGCAGTTGACCCAGACCTCTTCTATTAACCTGGATTTGTTATTCTTAGGTTCACAGTGTTTGGCTCTTGAGTCTGGAGATTCCTCTCCATTCCCACCCCATAGCTCTTTGGCTAGTTGGACTTCGGGATCTCTCAGCCCTTAGCTGGATTGACTCCTGGGATTCAATGTCCAGGGACTCCTCCTTCTGTCTCCACCCTGAGGAAACCCCTCTGGGAGGACTACAGTTCCACTTCCCCATTCTCTGAGAGGAGTGAGATTTGGGCATCATAGTCCATCTATTTGGGTGAGAAGAATAGAGGGTTTTCTTTGGCTCCTTCTCAGATATAGAGATTAACACAATTTAATCATTTTATTCTGTTTACCAACACTGGATCACCGCCATGCAAAAACTTTTCAAACTTTAATAATAACCTCCATGAAACTTCTGTTTCTAGTCAAGTGCTTTGACATTACCTTGATGTCTACTACATCAGCATGACTTTGGGAATCTGTAGGCTTTGATGACCGTTATTTGTAACAGCTTTGTTGTGATGTAATTCGCATCCAGGAACTCCCACCATTTGTAGAACTGATCAGAATGGCTCACTGTGCCTAATCTGCTTGCACAAAGAATGTGGTTGATGCTGAACTCCTGCTCTCCTGTGGGATTCTAGAATTTTTGTACATCCTGAGCAGAGAGTCTGGGTGACCAGTCTCCAATAAAAATCAGAGTCTCTAATGAGCTTTCCCGCTAGACAACTTCTCACGTGTTATGTGAACATGTGGCTGGAGGATTTATGCATCCCGTGTGACTCCACTGGGAAGGGCCTCTTGGAAGCTTGCACCTGGTTTCCTCTGGGCCTCACCTCATTCACCTTTTGTCTTCGCTGATTTTACTTTGTCGCCTTTCATTGCAATAAATCATAGCCCTGAGCACAACTGTATGCTGAATCCTCAGAGTTGTCCTAGTGAATTCGGAAACTGAGGGCAGTTGTGAGGATCCCCACCATAACCTTCAACTGCTGGTTTCCACTAACAGTTGCAAACTGGTTGCTCTACAGTTTTTGACAATGCCCTTGGGCATAAATTGCTCCACTGTTTTATCCAATTAATGTCTGGCCCCTTCCTAGGGATTGCCAGCCCTTGAGGCTTGGTACCCCCCATCAGGGCTCCTCTTAGCTAACTCTTTTTCTCTTTCTGTTTAACTTTCAGCTGTTCTACCATTTTGCTTATTGCTATTAGTATCACGGAGCCACCAATTTTTCTCTCAACTGCTTGCCACCAAAGTCACCAATGTTTGTGATAACACCTTCAGGGCATGAACTTCCCCACAATTTGTTCTAAGTGAAGTCTGTTTCCTTAGAGAAACAAAGAACTTCAGAGGCCTCTGATCTGATGGCTACCTACCCCACACCTGTTGGGTAGAACTTTTATTCTACGGCACTGGAGCTGGGACAGGCCTGTCCTTCCACACAGACACCTGTTCTCCCAGTGGAGAGTACTGGGTGGGGAGGCAGCCCTGGGTTCTTTTAGCTTCAGTGAGCTGGGGTGGGGCATTGGGACCTGGTCTTCTTGGCCTACCACGTCTAGGGTAGAGTTTCTGCCCTATGAGTGAGGGCAGGGTAGGGGAAGCAAGTCCCAGCCCTCTGAGCTGTGTTGGCCTGGAAGAGTTTCGCAACACAGGCTGGGGGAATGAGTTTCCTGAGGTGAATTTGTAGACCTAGACTAAGAGTGGGGGGAGAGGGAGCCCCATCTTCTTGGCCAAGGCTGCCTGGAATAGAGCTTCCATTACCTTGATCAAGGGAAAGGGAGGGAGAAGATTGTAACTCAGATGCTACAGGCTCTCACTGTTCTTGCTAAGAGTTAGTAGATTTCTTTAAATAAATATTTCCTGGCTTAAAATTTCCAGGCACAAGTGTTTTTTTGTGAAAATTATTATTTATACTTTTCATAAATTAAATGTTTATATCACTGGGGAAAGAGTTCCCTGAGCAACTCACACAACCATCTGCAAGTCCTACTTCTGATCATATCATTATTATGCCCCCAAATGTCAAAGTCTCAACTTCCTGCTAAAATAAAATCTATATTTTAAAACTTGATTTTCAATGCCCTATATAATTTGGCTCCATATGGTATAACCATAATCAAGATGGAGCAAGTCTGGTGTTCCTTGAATATATTTCATGCTGTTCACTCTGTCAAAACTTTCATATCCTTTTATATTATAACATATTTACATTCTTCATTTCTTTCATACAAGTACTCCTTTTTGTATCCTTTGCTAATTTTCCAGCTCACAGTTGTCTCTCCATATAAAATGTGCTAGAACTGAAAGAGAGCAATCACTTTCTCTTTTTCTAATTCTGTACAAGTATTAATAGATGCTCTTATTTACCACAGTAAGCATAACACCTGACACATAGTAGGTACTCTAGAAATATTTCTTGTTCCATGAACAAAAGGCTGAATGAGAACAAGTCACAGCAGAAGTGTTGAAACAAGGGCTTTACCATTTAAAGAAAACTTTCTCACACATGCATTCCATTTGCTTGTCCCAGCAAACGATGTTAGTCAAGGTTGTCATTATTACTCCCAGGAGGAAATTGGGGCTTTGAAATGTAAGATTCCTACCTAAGATCATACAGATACTGAGTAGCAGTTGAAGATCTGAGCCCATAGCTCTTCTAAGAACCAAACTCTTCCTATACTGAAAGGGTTCAGAAAAAGAAAATGCCTTCTACCCCTGAGATCTGCTCATTTTCAATTAGAAAGGGATAAGGGTGATTTAAAAATAAGAACAAAATAGATAAAGAAACCCTTTTTTGAATTTTTTGCTTAGATATTTAAAATGTAAACTTAAAGCTTCAAAAATGAATGTTGGTTACATAATAGACAAGAACAAAGTAGGTCTATTCTTCACAGAAATGTTCTGTGCTAACCTAACCCCATGGACATTTTATTACAGTGACTATGTTGTTTTGAAAAATAACTCATTCCACTGGAGATGAAAGATAAGTGGCTGCAGTATGTGGAGCAAAAAGGAGAACTTTTGTTGTAAGTATGAGCAAGGCTAAGGTTGGGTTAGTGTGGCTGAAGAAAAGGATTTGGGAAGGAATTAACTCCTGGGTGGTAGTGTATGCTATTTAGAAATGACCTTCCTTCCTTCCTTCCTTTCTTTCTTTCTTTCTTTCTTTCTTTCTTTCTTTCTTTCTTTCTTTCTTTCTTTCTTTCTTTCTTTCCTTCTTTCTTAGCTGAATCACCTATGTAGTCATTTACTAAGAGCTACTGTGCTCCCCAAAGTCCTGTTAGTCAACACTCAGATGTTGTCCACAACCACACTTGGCATTGTGTTTGATTTCTCCACTTAGGGAATTATCAACAAAGGAATCTTTCTTTCTTTTAAAAAGATGTTTTTATTGATTTCTAGAGAAAGAGGAAGGGAGCGAGAATCATGGATTCAATAGCACAACATCAGTAGACTGCCTCCCCTGCATGCCCTCTAGTGGGGATGGAGCCTGCAACCTGGGCATGCACCCCAACTGGGAATCCAACGGGCCACCCTTCAGTGCACAGAATGATGCCCAACCGACCAGGCCACTCTAGCCAGAACCAAAGGAACCTTTCTTATAGGTGTTGGTTAAGAGATTGAAAAATGTCTCTATCTGGGTTGTTGGAATGGCAGAACCAATATCATAACATTGTACACTATACATTGAACCCTGAACCTTGAGCATCGTTTTCCCCATCTTTAAAATGGGCATCATATTGCTACTTATGTGTTTTCCTAAAGATTAAAAAAATGTGAACCTTTCTAGCAAAATGCCTGGCATGATATGTGCTCAGGAAGGTTCTACTGGCCTGCCTTGCCTTTTCATCACTGATGTGGTCTAGATGTGGTCCCAGGTCCCCTGATTGGTTTTACTAAATTGGACACAAACATATAAACAAGGTATTTGATGATATCAAGTATATTTGATAATACTTTAAGGGGGCTTGAATTTCCCCTCATTCACTTATTTTAATCATTCCATTATATTGGTGGTGGGGCGTGAGTGAGTAGTGAAGCAAACTGTAGGAATGGTATATTTACAGGAGACTATAAAGATAACAGGTAATTTACCTTGTATGTTTTCCAGGTGAAAAATATTTTCATGTCCATAATCTCACTTGATTCCCCCCAAGCATGATGATGTAGATGGACTTATCTTCATTTCACAATTGAGAAGAACGAATTTCAGGAGGATCAATGATACACCAAAAGTATTAGAATGAAAATATTCAAGTGGGTGACCAAGTTTTCTATGGAGAGAAAAAAAGTGATTATCTCACAATCCCTTGTAGAAAGAAAGTATGCAATAGATAGGAATAGGCGTCATTTGTTTATTCTTGGGGTTGATGAACAAAATTTATTTGGAGACTGTACTTGCAATTGTACTTGTACAATTACTTCTCACCTCTGGTGTCAGATACCTTTCTGAAAAGAATTTTCATCCTCCTTTTCTTGTTGTTCCTTTAGAATTTCTAATGAATACTTATCAGATTGCATAGTTAGTGAAAACATATACTTTCACTTATCATATATTCATTCACACAAAAAGGACCTGGTGAATAACAACAGGAATTTGGGATGTTATAGAAGAGTTGTATTTTATTGACCATTTCTTCACTTTTAGTTCACTTTTAATGAATGAGGTGAAAAGCTGAGTGAATGGGTTGAAATGTTATATTTTATCAATATACTAGAGGACCAGTGCATGAAAATTCGTGCACTCTGGGGGGGTCTCTCAGCCCAGCCTGCGCTCTTGCAGTCCGGAAACCTTCAGGGGATGTCCGACTGATGGCTTAGGCCCACTCCCTGGGGGGATCAGGCCTAAGCTGGCAGTCAGACATCCCTTTGGCAGCCTGGGAGCCCTTGGGGGATGTCCGACTAACAGCTTAGGCCTGCTCCCTACCATTAGACGGACATCCTTAGTGCTGCCACAGAGGTGGGAGAGGCCCCCGCCACCATCACTGTGCTGGCCAGCCATGAGCCGGCTTGTGGCTGAGTGGCACTCCCCCCATGGAAGCGCACTGACCACCAGGGGGCAACTCCTGCGTTGAGCGTCTGCCCCTGGTGGTCAGTATGCATCATAGTGACTGGTCATTCTCGGTCGTTCAGCTGTTAGGATCAATTTGCATATTATCCTTTTATTATATAGGATTTTTATTCTCTTTCTTTAACATTAAATCTCTATGAAGATTCTGACTACCTAATAGTTTATTTTTTTAAATTCTTGGGCCTTTCATCACTTTATTATTTGATGAAGACCAATATTTATGTGGCTTGTTTCCAGTTGCAACAAGATGCAGATGACAGTAAATAATTACAATATTCAATTTCATAAACATAGGAAAATTTCAATAGTAAAATACTAAAGACCCAAAATTTTTAAAAATCAAGATAAAAACATTTGAAAGTAACTTAGACAAACCTGAGCTTGGGAAAAATAAATGAAATAATGTGAATATTTTTGGTTTATGGTTCTATGCTAATAATTGAATTGTTTGAAAAAAATATTTTCTTCACATTGCACACTATTATTACTATTATCATTATTTAATTACATAAATAACATAATCTTATTTTATTCATTTATTTTTTAAATATATTTTATTGATTTTTTACAGAGAGGAAGGGAGAGGGATAGAGAGTTAGAAACATCGATGAGAGAGAAACATCAATCAGCTGCCTCCTACACACTCCCTACTGGGTATGTGCCCGCAACCAAGGTACATGCCCTTAGCCGGAATCAAACCTGGGACCCTTAAGACCGCAGGCCCACGCTCTATCCACTGAGCAAAACTGGTTAGGGCATAAATAACATAATTTTAGAATCGAGAGGGATAGAGAGTTAGAAACATCGATGAGAGAGAAACATCAATCAGCTGCCTCCTACACACTCCCTACTGGGTATGTGCCCGCAACCAAGGTACATGCCCTTAGCCGGAATCAAACCTGGGACCCTTAAGACCGCAGGCCCACGCTCTATCCACTGAGCCAAACTGGTTAGGGCATAAATAACATAATTTTAGAATTCATGGCTACAGACAAGGAAATTTAACATGAGCTTAGTAGAGAATATCACTTCTCCTTGGAAATACATATTAAATTGTATTCCAGGTTCACTGTTGAGGAAATTTAAATCTAGATTTATTTTTAGTTTGATTTTTGCTAAAGATTAAAACTCCCATTTTTGAAATTGTTGTCTCTGATAAGATTGCCCAGAACACTTGCTAAAGATAAACACAATGGAATCAACAGAGTAATGTGATATTTCCTCATGGAATACCAAGTTTATCCCTCATGGGACACAAAATCTATAATCAACTGTCAGGGTTGGGAAGGTCTTTCTTACACACAAGATTGATCTGATAATCCATACCATGTTTGGACATATTTTATGTATTACAACTTATGTTCTTTTACTCGTATGGCAACTGATGGCTTTGTAAACTTTTGAAACACTAGAGAAACAAACACATCGGCAGAATGCTTAGGTTTCTGTAAGATAGAAAAAGCAAGATACTCAATGACTCGCTGTGATGATGTGACAAGAGATTATTTAATTATTCTTGACATACTCCCATGTAGCCAAGAAGTGATCTTAATTTGTTAAAGTCCTGCATTGATTTAAAAACAAACTTAAAATAGAAAAATGTATTTTTCTTATTTTAATGAAATAATAGAGTTTTCAGCATAACAGCACACAGTACTTTTTGGTATAACCATGAAAATGAAACATTGCAATTTTGAGTATCCAAATGGAGTTTAGTTTTCAGTCATTGTGCTTCCATGATACAAAACTGGATTTTAAAAAATCTCATGTTTTAAAAATCCATTTCTTCATGAGAAAATTTTCTTGAATATCTGCAGCTTTTTAATCATACTCTCTTTTTCCTCCTATATTTAATTTTATTTATATTTTGATTTACCTTTATTATTGAAAGTATTACAGATGTCCCCCTTCCCCCCATTGGCCCCTCTACCCCACAACCCTCCCCCTCAGGCCTTCACAGCACTATTGTCTGTGCCCATGGGTTATGCATATAAATTCTTTGGTTAATCTCTTCCCATTGCCCCTCCCCACTTCCCTCTGAGCTTCTCCGTCTGTTCTATGCTTCTATGTCTCTGGATCTGTTTCTTTAGTTTTATTGATTGGGTAATGATTTTTATTATTATAGATCGAGGGTTTGTAAACTATGTCCTTGAGCCAAATCTAGCCCAGTGATGTATTTGTGCATGTTGTGAGCTAATAAAGACATTTACATTTTCACACTCCCTACTGGGTATGTGCCCGCAACCAAGGTACATGCCCTTAGCCGGAATCAAACCTGGGACCCTTAAGACCGCAGGCCCACGCTCTATCCACTGAGCAAAACTGGTTAGGGCATAAATAACATAATTTTAGAATCCATGGCTACAGACAAGGAAATTTAACATGAGCTTAGTAGAGAATATCACTTCTCCTTGGAAATACATATTAAATTGTATTCCAGGTTCACTGTTGAGGAAATTTAAATCTAGATTTATTTTTAGTTTGATTTTTGCTAAAGATTAAAACTCCCATTTTTGAAATTGTTGTCTCTGATAAGATTGCCCAGAACACTTGCTAAAGATAAACACAATGGAATCAACAGAGTAATGTGATATTTCCTCATGGAATACCAAGTTTATCCCTCATGGGACACAAAATCTATAATCAACTGTCAGGGTTGGGAAGGTCTTTCTTACACACAAGATTGATCTGATAATCCATACCATGTTTGGACATATTTTATGTATTACAACTTATGTTCTTTTACTCGTATGGCAACTGATGGCTTTGTAAACTTTTGAAACACTAGAGAAACAAACACATCGGCAGAATGCTTAGGTTTCTGTAAGATAGAAAAAGCAAGATACTCAATGACTCGCTGTGATGATGTGACAAGAGATTATTTAATTATTCTTGACATACTCCCATGTAGCCAAGAAGTGATCTTAATTTGTTAAAGTCCTGCATTGATTTAAAAACAAACTTAAAATAGAAAAATGTATTTTTCTTATTTTAATGAAATAATAGAGTTTTCAGCATAACAGCACACAGTACTTTTTGGTATAACCATGAAAATGAAACATTGCAATTTTGAGTATCCAAATGGAGTTTAGTTTTCAGTCATTGTGCTTCCATGATACAAAACTGGATTTTAAAAAATCTCATGTTTTAAAAATCCATTTCTTCATGAGAAAATTTTCTTGAATATCTGCAGCTTTTTAATCATACTCTCTTTTTCCTCCTATATTTAATTTTATTTATATTTTGATTTACCTTTATTATTGAAAGTATTACAGATGTCCCCCTTCCCCCCATTGGCCCCTCTACCCCACAACCCTCCCCCTCAGGCCTTCACAGCACTATTGTCTGTGCCCATGGGTTATGCATATAAATTCTTTGGTTAATCTCTTCCCATTGCCCCTCCCCACTTCCCTCTGAGCTTCTCCGTCTGTTCTATGCTTCTATGTCTCTGGATCTGTTTCTTTAGTTTTATTGATTGGGTAATGATTTTTATTATTATAGATCGAGGGTTTGTAAACTATGTCCTTGAGCCAAATCTAGCCCAGTGATGTATTTGTGCATGTTGTGAGCTAATAAAGACATTTACATTTTTAAATGGTTGAGAAATTTTTAAAGAATATTTTATAACACATGACAACTATCTGAAATTCAAATATTAGTGTACATAAGTAAAGTTTTGTTGGAACATAGCATGCTATTTTACTGTAATAATAGTACTGAGCAGTTGGGACAGAGCCCATATGGCCAACCAAGCTGAAAACATTTACTACCTGACCATTTACAGAGAAAGCTCATTGGCCTTTGAGATAGTTACCTCTAAATCACAGATGCCCTGTTCTCCCCCCCCCCCCCCCCCCCCCCCCCCCCCCCACCCCCACACACACACACATACACACACACACACACACACACACACACACACACACAATGCATTCTAAGTATGTGTCTTGTGAAAATGTTTTCATTCCAAGCACTTTGATTTATGGGAACTATCATTTATATTTTGAATATTCTTTTCAAGTTTTAAAATTATTAGGAAAACAGACTCCTATCTTAATCATCAATATCAGGATAGTTAGAAAAAAACTAAAGACAACATATTGTGTAAAAATAAATCCCATGGGTTAGATGTACTTAAATCCTATGATCACAAATATACTAGACTGATACTTGAAGCATCCATACTCTTGTTCCTTATTTCCCACAATTGAGCTGAAACATTGATATAGACATTATTAGGACATTTGTTGTCTCCATGGTTGATACTATTATTCAGAGTGGTATGTTGGACCATTACTGAAAAGTGATAGAATCTAGAGTTAATTTAATATTAATAATTTATATTATCTTGACTGGAAATTCAATTATATATCACTTAACAGTATTATGCCTAACTGACATCTTATCTCTATGATATGACATATCTAACATTTTACACACTGGTCTGTATTTTCCAGAGGAAAAGAGCTCAATTGAAAATAGCTTTCAAACTGCAGATTCCGGGAAGGTGAAAGCGTGTGGGGGTGGTAGATAGAAGGAAGAAGCCAGAGGGTTTAGGCTCCTTGACCTTTGTCCCTTTCAGCAAGAGAAGTTTTGCTTTTGTTTTCTAATATTGCAAGTCTTACATAAGGTTTTTTAAAGGTTCTACTGTTGCTAAATGCGATGGTTTTATACTGTGTCAACAAAACCTCAATCAGAACTACAATTTGCAGAAAACCCTTCCCTATGTGACTCCAAATTAGGGCTGGCCACAAGGGAAGGTTGCATTAGATTTGATAGGCACCTGGAGAGGTAGCATTATACTCTGAACTTCAGTGTAGGGAGGGGCCAGCTCATGCACATTGTCACCGCTCTGCCAGATCACCTTGTTTGCATGAGACAGACACTGGTTCCACAGCTCCTTCAGCTTCTCCATGTCCTGAGCAAGTCCCAAGGCAACACCACTATGATGAAGGGCTCCGCAGCTCACCCATAACCATCTAGGTTGGAGGTGGTGAGGAGCAGAGGCAAATTCTAGCTTGGATTTCTGTTGTCCTTGAAAATTTGTTTGTCCATGCTCTCCCTGCTTCATGTTCAGGATGTCTTTCCAGATGTTGATTCTGCTGACCTGCAATAATAACTTTTGCCCACTACCAGACATAGATGCAACAACCTTCCATAGACATCTTCAGAGCTCACACCTTTGTATATGGTATAGTATAAAAAATAAGTTCATTATTTCAAACCATTTAAAAAGGCCATGCCTACCTAATGGAATCAAAGCAGGTACACTAAAAGTGTTAGAAAGCTGCTCATCATCCATTCACTTTGTTTCTTTAATGAGGAAATTGCAATCCAGACTAAATAGCAGCAGTAGCAGTCACTCATCCTCCTCACAGGAGTAGTACCAGTGAACATTTACCCAGTGTTTATCTGTAAATGCATCAACATGTAAATTACTGAATCCTCACTATAAAATTACGAAACAGTAACACTAACAGAATTAGTGTTACTGTTTTTCCCATTTTTAAAGGCAAGAAAAACGGAAGCAGAGAGAATTATAAATGAAGGCTTGAGGTTACAGTTACTTAAATGGTGAAGTTAGAAAATGAATCGAAGCAGTTTGACTCACTCAAGCACTTAACCATAGCTTATCTTTGATGGCTGTTTTGTAGAGATGTAATAAGAAAAAATTCCCCCAGCTCTCTATTTTTCCAGGCAATTGCTGGAACACTTCCCAAATGTTTATTAAGTACTTACTATAGGGTCTCTCTTCTTGACAAGCAGGACAAATATGGTTCCTGCCCAGATGGAGCCAGCATCTATTGTTCTTCACCTGCACGTGTGAAATGAGAACTGTGCTCCTGTTTGAGGCTACGTTTATAGCTAGCTCTCTCCTTCTCTGTCTCTCTAGGTAACTGCATTTCAATTCATTCAAAACATAAATATAGGAGATGATTTGAAGAAAAGCATAGACATTTAGACGAAATGTGTGAAATGACAATATAGTAAAAATTTTGTAGTTCCCCAAATATTTAAAATAGCATTTCTGTTTTTACAAGTGTAATCACATGTCATGAAAATGATAAAACATATTATTTGGAAAGAAAATTATATAGGTACATTTCTTTTTTAAAAGATTTTTCTATTGATTTTTAGAGAGAGCAAGGGAGAGAGATAGAGAGAGAGAAACATTGATTGGCTGCCTCCTGCACAACCCCTACTAGGGATTGAGCTTGCAACCTTTCGGTACATTGGATGACACCCAACTAATTGAGCCACACCAGCCAGGGATATAGGTATATTTCTTGATTCACAGATGAATACATTGGTCAAATACATACTCAGGTTGACCATATATTATCATGAGTAAGCCATACTTACACCTTTTGGAGAGCCCTAGTTGAGCTCACTCTGAAGATTCTTGATAAAATGTGTAACTGACTATAAATTAGAGTCATTATTAACCCTGGGTCCGGGGTGGAACTCATTTATCCAAGAATTGTCTTCCTAGAAACCTCAAGATTCTGTAACAAGTTCCAGCTTTAGGTGGCCTTTGAAAAATATGCCTTTCTTTGCTTGTAAAATAGATGCCTTAAGTGGCAAAAACAAAACAAAACAAAGCAAAAAAACAAAAGAACAAACAAACAAAAAACCACCTGAGGTGCCTCATTAGTCAGGTTGCGATGCAGAAAGTAGCTTTCATTCCGCTGGTGCTGTCAGTAAATGTCATTCTGCCATTCGTCACTTGGGAGGCTCATGAGAGAAGTGACAAGAGATGAATGAAGCCAGAAGAAAAGAAATGTTCACAAGAGGTAAGAAAGCAGTAGAATTGGACTCCAGATAGAGGCGATTGCAATTACAAGTGGCAACGGGAGGGTAACTGGCCAACATTCGCTCAGAGGAAGTATCACTGATAGGACTGTGGGGGAGGAGATTGAGCTCTTCTGGTTGATTAGCCTCAAAGGGAAGCAGGAACACTAAGCCTAACTCTGTGTGTTGTTGGAGGAAGGTACCTCCTCTCCCTCTGCTTTCTGTTTCCATTTGTGCCGCATCCCATCCTCTCTCTGCTCTGGGACTCACTATTCCCCTTGTCGTGTTTGGTGGCTTATTTGTAGAATTTTCAAGTAGGATTGGTTTTCTATTATAACTTTCTCTCTCCCTTTCTCTTTAGGAATCTCCTGGCTGTTGAGAGGATGTGTTCAGGTTGACTTCCAGCAGCAATGGGATGCCCTTCTTGTGGGGAAGTTCGGAGGTTGCCCAACATAGTTTGGTGGCTTATTTGTAGAATTTTCAAGTAGGATTGTTTTTCTATTATAACTTTCTCTCCCTTTCTCTCTGGGAATCTCCTGGCTGTTGAGAAGATGGGTTCAGGTTGACTTCCAGCAGCAATGGGATGGCCCTTCTTGTGGGAGAGTTTAGAGGTTTCCCAACATTGCCTATGAGTGGAGAGGAAACCTGTGTAATGTTGAGGTTCCCCATGAAAGCCCACCATTCCTTTATCGGGCATTGACCATCAGGTCAGGCCATCCTGGAATTTGGATGGAAGTATTATACTCTGTTCTCTTACTGACAGGTCAAGAGAGATGTGGGAGTAGTGAGGAGGGGAAGTGGAAGATGTGGGTGTAATTAAGTAATTGGTTCCCTTTTACCTCACAGGAGGTAGATGCTGCCCAGGCTATGATGCAATGATACATCCACTGTCTGATGTCACACATTCAGACCTCAGGGATTCCATCAGCGCTGCAGTCTGCCAGTGGCATTGTCATCTTATGTTACACTGAGTGTTACAATACAGTGAACGTTACTTACAATGCTCATGACACGAAAGAAGCCACATAGGGACACTTGAACAGCTTTCTTGTAGGTTTTAGAAACATATGCTCATTTTTCTTTGGGTTCATTTCTCCATGTCTCATCATTTACAGTGATGGGGCTGAGTTTGGATCTGATCCAAGGGTGCTATCAAGTGTGCTTTGGGGGACTTTTAGGTGAGAGTGTCAAAAGGACACCATTTGTCTCTCACAGTAATCAGCCTAGTTCAGCGGTTCTCAACCTGTGGGTTGCGACCTTTTTGGCGGTCGAACGACCCTTTCACAGCGGTCGCCTAAGACCATCCTGCATATCAGATATTTACATTACGATTCATAACAGTAGCAACATTACAGTTATGAAGTAGCAACGAAAATAATTTTATGGTTGGGTCACAACATGAACTATATTTAAAGGGCCAGAAGGTTGAGAACCACTAACTTTAAGTGAGAGGTGTGTGTGTGTGTGTGAGAGAGAGAGAGAGAGAGAGAGAGAGAGAGGTTGAGCAGAGAAATAATTTTATGGTTGGGCCACAACATGAGGAACTGTATTTAAAGGGCCAGAAGGTTGAGAACCACTGGCCCTACTTGATTGCACAGAAGACCAAAGAGGGGCCTAAGGCCTGTCAAGTAACAAAGAGTGTTTTTGCCCAGAGCATCAAGTAAGCTTCCCTCTGGGTACCAGAATTGGCCAAAGGCATGTGGTCAAGGATGGGGTCTTACCCAGTTCTGGCTGTTTCCTTCTTTGTCTCAGAGAAGGTTCTGATAAAATGGTTTCCTTATTCTCCCAAATGAATTAGCAGAAGCCTTAGGTCAGTGTTTCCAAGGAAATACATTCTGGCTAAAAGTGTGTTAATCTTTTGAATTCTGCTAAAACGTTTTTTTGTGTGACATGTGACAGTTTCAATTCACAAAATATCACCGTCTAGGTCAGTGATGGCGAACCTTTTGAGCTCGGCGTGTCAGCATTTTGAAAAACCCTAACTTAACTCTGGTGCCGTGTCACATATAGAAATTTTTTGATATTTGCAACCATAGTAAAACAAAGACTTATATTTTTAATATTTATTTTATATATTTAAATGCCATTTAACAAAGAAAAATCAACCAAAAAAATGAGTTCGCGTGTCACCTCTGACACGTGTGTCATAGGTTCGCCATCACTGGTCTAGGTTAACATTGGAACTTCTTCTGTCTTTGGGACCCTTTATTTTCAGGCCTCACTTATCTATTTATAGAAGGCCCCCAGACTTCATCAATTTCTTTATTCAGACTGCCACCTTGAAAAGGTTCTGCAAAATGTTGGATCATGCTGGTTAATCCTAGACATGGCATTTGCCTGTTTGCGTGGTTCTGCAGCTCCCGGGGCCTGAATGCTCTGCTCATTTTGACTGTTCTTTCCTGGATGTGTTGTATTGACAGGTGAGGGTTACTTTCTCCTCCTTGAGAAGGGAAGGGTTTCTCACTTCTTTATCAGGGTCAGTGTTGAAAACTAGATCCCTCATTGCATAGTGCCGTGCACAGATTCTCCTGCAACCCCAGTGCGGTCAGGTCGGGGGCACTGCGGCTAAGCGACTTCACACCCGCTATCATGTGGGATTTGGGATTTGGGGCCTTGCTTATCTCCTGGGGCTATTGGAGGCATTAGAAGCAATAGGATAAGCCACAACCAGGTTCCCAGCACATTTATGAGCATCGTAATATTATTTGTGCAAGCCACATTCTACAGTATGCGCTATTTTCTTAAATGTGCTCTAAAGAGCAGGATTTTTGAGACTTTTGGATAATAGTTCAATGAGAAAAGAGTTCTGGCAAAATTAGGTTTACAGTTGTCCATATGGAATAATAATACAATAATTAATTAATTAAAATACAAGCATAAACTCTATTTTTTGTACTCACAACTAGAAACCTACTTTTGCCCCACCCTTTATTATAATTACCTCATGGGAAATGGCTACTATACGACCACATTAAAAGAAAGTAGTTCGGCAATAAAAATACCTATTTAATTTTTTAATCCTGCATTTCTGGAATTTATTTGAATGTGGGCTTTTCTTTGTTCTCATTACATCCTTTTTTTCCCCATTTGGAATGAAAATATTGATATTATTGAATGAAAAGCAAAATGCAGAACCCCATAATTGGTTGTGCTCATATAAAGGGAGAGAATAGACATCTGTTTGCACCAAAAGAGTAAGGACAGGAAGGGTCACTGAGGCAATATGCTACAGATTCATGTTCCCTATTTAATATTAGAATTAAGAAAGGGCAGTTCTCAAAAGACTTTATAGATCTCAAAGACGCACAGACTACTTGAGGGGGAAAGATATTATTAAACACCCATGAGTGATGTGTTAAAAGTACTCTGAGGAGCCCTTCAGGCCACCTGGATAAGTGTGGTGGATATTGCTAGGTTTCATCAATAATTGCTTCTCCTGTTTCGCCAGACACACGAAAGACCATGTGTCTCACTGTTGGCTGGGCAATGTGATGAGCACTGGCCAGTGAAGTGTGAGCAGTGACATACTTCACTTCCTGGTTAAGGCAATTAAAGACTCTGCAATCACCCAGTCTCTCCTTCCCTGCACTTGTCACCAAGAAGTCCAGAAGCTTCTGAAAGTAAAGCAATGAGATGGAGGAATGTCCTTCAACTTGGATCCCTGAGTGACCTTGTGGAGTTGAATCCCTGAGTGACCTTGTGGAGTTCTACCTTCCCACATCCCATCACCCCACTTACTTATCTCAGACATAGAGCATGAGCAAGAAACTCTTGTTTACTAAAATGACTGAAAATTTGAGATTGCCTCTTACTGCAGTATGCCTAAGCCTCTCCTGTGCATTGTGGGGGGGTGGTAAGCCTCTCTACTCTGTGCTCCCCTTTTTAAAGCTCTCCCCTATGATAATCAGAGAAGCTATATGTTGGTTTGTTTACCAGATTGGACTTCTAAAATAAATTTTCTTAAATAATTCCATTGTTAAAAAGATTAAAATTTACCATTAAATATCATCTCCATTTTTAGAAATACTGAAGAACCACTCAAGTGAACAATGCAGTAAAGTTACTTCTGATAGTGATGGAATCAGATATAGAACTCAGATTTATCTTATTTTACGTTTATTTTATATTATTGTGCTATAAAGTTAAGGGTTAAAAATATAAATATTTTAAAATAGTACAGAATGAAAGAATAAAAATTAATATCTATAGGCCCACCACATAAGATAAGCACTTTATTTTTTTCATGTAGTTCTTTCTGGTCTTTTAAAATAAAAACAATAGAAATAATAAATTGAGTCGTCCCATGGCCAGACGCCCAGCAGTTAAAGGCAAAACTCTTGTTTACTAAAATGACTGAAAATTTGAGATTGCTTCTTACTGCAGCATGCCTACGCCTCTCCTGTGCATTGTGGGGGGATGGTAAGCCTCTCTACTCTGTGCTCCCCCTTTTAAAGCCCTCTCCTACGATAATCAGAGAAGCTATACGTTGGTTTGTTTACCAGATTGGACTTCTAAAATAAATTTTCTTAAATAATTCCATTGTTAAAAAGATTAAAATTTACCATTAAATATCATCTCCATTTTTAGAAATACTGAAGAACCACTCAAGTGAACAATGCAGTAAAGTTACTTCTGATAGTGATGGAATCAGATATAGAACTCAGATTTATCTTATTTTACGTTTATTTTATATTATTGTGCTATAAAGTTAAGGGTTAAAAATATAAATATTTTAAAATAGTACAGAATGAAAGAATAAAAATTAATATCTATAGGCCCACCACATAAGATAAGCACTTTATTTTTTTCATGTAGTTCTTTCTGGTCTTTTAAAATAAAAACAATAGAAATAATAAATTGAGTCGTCCCATGGCCAGACGCCCAGCAGTTAAAGGCAAAGCTCTTGGAGTGGGGCTGCCTGGTAAGCATTCCTACTCCTATGCTCATCTGCTGAGTGACCTTGTGCGACCTTCTGACATCAGATTCCTCATTTTTAAAATGAGGAATTACTATGGTTTTATGGAGATTAAGTAAACTTAAAATATAGGTAAAATATTAATACTTGGAAGAGTACCTAGATTACTGTAAGCATTCAATATTATTAAAAATTTTACTTTTCATTTTTCCCCTAGTTAATGCTCACCTGCTATGCAATAGATATTACAGTCCATCTTATTATAGATAATGTAAAAAAGGATTAGGGAAGTTAATAATTTCTCAAAGTCACACAGCCAAAAGGCAGGTAAGATTTATTCCACAAACTGTTATCTTAATTACTACGATATAAAAAAATGCCATTTTGTGAATCATTAATTAATTACTTAATGCACAAATAACAGGTATTTATTTTTCTAATTTTTTCACTAGTATAAATATCTTGAATACAGTGAATGTTACGATGAATTAAATATACTTTTATTGAATATGTTTGCATGTTTTTATAATTGTTCCTTAGGATAGATTACCAGAAATGATATTAATTAGTAAAATAATGTTTTTTACAAGTCTTTATTCATACTCTTAACATTCTATCTCAAACTGTTTTACTCTGCCTCCCAAATGTGCTATCAGAAAAGAAAGTATTTGCTGTTCAGATTTAAAAGGAGAGGCGGGCGCCCTAACCGGTTTGGCTCAGTGGATAGAGCGTCAGCCTGCAGACTGAAGAGTCCTGGGTTCGATTCCGGTCAAGGGCATGTACCTTGGTTGCAGACACATCCCCAATAGGGGGTGTGCAGGAGGCAGCTGATCGATGTTTCTCTCCCATCGATGTTTCTAACTCTCTATCCTTCTCCCTTCCTCTCTGTAAAAAATCAATAAAATATATTTAAAAAAAATAAAAATAAAAGGAGAGGCGGGCTAATTACTCACAGAGGTTAAAAACAGGGGCTCTCCGTTTAAACCACTGTGAAAGAAAGTATTTGCTGTTCAGATTTAAAAGGAGAGGCAGGCTAATTACTCACAGAGGTTAAAAATGGGCTGTTTAATCCACTGTTTCCAGTGAGCCTTCTTCAACCAGTAATATTTTATTTACTGTGAAGTTTTAGGATCAGGTGCTCAAATCAATATAAATGGCCCTGAGCCCTCCTTTGGTTGAACCAAAAACTTAGAGCCACGTTTCTGCATGGTTTTCTCCTCTGCCACCTTTTCTCCTCATGGCCCACTCGCTCCGGGAAAGTCATCCTCACCTACAACTTGTCTGTCACGGCTATCCGCTGAAGTCAAAATCTCCGTATCTCCCAGTGTCCAGCCCAGACCCTTCACCGGAGCAGCACCCCACGTGTCCACACATGGTCTAAAAACGCCACCTGTTGTTCCTCCTGCACCCTGAACCCAAACTGTCTGATGCTTTCCTCATACCCACCTCCAGACCACTTCTCACTTTTTTCTGAATGTGGTGACTTGGTGATTGGAAGAAAACATCTACAAGGTTGCCCAAACCTCGGTCCTGGCTCCTAAATATTCGTCAAATCCACCCTTTCTCTGCACCTCCTCTGCAGCATGTATTGACTGGGATCAATAAACTCTGGTTTCTCTGCCTCCTACCTAGTTCCCACTCGATTCCACCTTCACATTACCTCCAGAAAGACAGAATATCTCCGTCCTACCACAACACCTCCCATTTCACATTCCTGAAGGTTCTCTACTTAGTGTATATGATGAGACCACCTCCAGCGTCATCTCCTTCCCCAACCCCGAATGCACTAAAGTAGAGCAATTGTTTTGAAGGCTGACTATAGGTTAGAATCACCATGGGGGCTTTTAAGAAAGACCAGAGCCAGGACCCATGCCCATAGCCTACAATTTCATTGGGTTCAGGTGAAACCTGGACATTAGTATATTTTTAAAAGCCCATCAATGTGCTGCCAGATTGAGACCCACTTCTTCTCACCAACTTAAGCTATTTGAATTCCCCCAACTCTCTTTTTCTCTCTTGCCTTTCTGCCAGGGATGCCCTTGCTTCTCATTTCAGTCTTACAAACCTTAACTCATCTGTAAGTCCTTGGTAAAAATTGTCTGTGGCACTGAGAGAGGACAGAGACCTGGAGGGACTTTGGTACCCCTGCCCATAATATGTCAGCTTCCCCCACCCTACACGTTTTCTCTTTTGTGAACAACTGACATTCTATCCATCTTATGTAAAGTGCTATACAAACGCAGCTTCAAGCCAGACACCTGTGACCAGATTCCTGTCCCTAAGACCCTCCTAGCCAGTTATTCCAAAGCCACAGGTTCAGGTGTCCAACCTCAGCACTCTCTTCTGTCCCTTGGGGAGACCGGAGTGCTCCTTCCCACAGGCAAACCCGGCACCTTGCATTTTGGCAGCTCTCAGACAACTCGTCACCATGCTGTACAGTAACTCTGCATCTGCAAGTTTTCAAGGTCACTGGATGGGACAACATTCTAAGGTGGCTACAGCAGAATGACAGTCATTGTTGTGTCCCTACTGTCTGACCTAGCATCTGGCTCTATAATAGATACTCAATAAATGTTTCTCCAATGAATGTCTTTGATAACCGACCCAGCTGCATCCCTAAGGGACTTAGGTAGGTGAGGAATCAAGTCATGAGGCAATAACTCTCCGACCTCTTGAATCTCAGCTTAACTACCAATTTCACCTTGGGGTAGTGTTGCATTTCTGTTATTCAGCTTTCTTTTCAAATCTTTGCAGCGTATCTGGAAAATATCCTTTCCATGTGTTCGAGTTTAAGTGGAATTGTTTCAAGACTCATAACAGCGATTTCTGCTTCTGGAGTGTCCACTGTGAGCTTACCCGAGTCTCCCTGCAGCTCAGGAGTTTGGGATTTATAATAACTTCAGGATGTGCATCTCTCCAGTTTCTTTACATCTAAATAAATCACATTAATGAAAAGCCATTATTTACTGTGTTTTTAATAAGGCTTATCGTCCTTAAACTGGGATAGTTAGAAAAGTCCAATTTATTTCTGCTCTTCTTATGGGAACACATGCTCCTTAATCTTAATTAGCTTGTAGGAGTATTTCTTTATTCTGTAATTTCAACTTGAGTGAAGATGTCTGAGTTCGTCGGTTGATAATCCTTACACTTGACCCTGTGTACTCTGCTAGGGCCCCATTAAGCAACAATTTCCCCTTTAGTTTGGGGGTTAATAAAAATAATAGTACTAGTATTAGTATTACTGCTATACTGATAGCCTGATTTGAACCAAGCAATGAGCTAAGTACATGGTATGCATTATCTTATTTAATACTATGGCTGAAGTTCTCATACCTACAAATCCGGGGACCTGGCATTGCACGCATGACCTGAACACCAGGCTGGGGTCCCTGAAAGGCTGCTCGGGATCTGGCTGATGCATAGAAACATCATGCTGCACCACTCTAACCTGACGGCATAAGCAGCTGGATACAGCCAAGAGGTGGCTCCAGAGAGTTCTCATGCACCCCCCACCCACCCCAACCATAAGCCACCCAATACAAGAAGGTATCTGAGCTTTTCAAACCAAAATATTTTCTTGTGTTTTTGTATTATTTACAAAGTATGTAAGAAAATTGTAAAGAAGTGTTGTTTAAGACATAATGTGGGGTGGGTAGGTGGGAAGAGATCAACCAAAGAACTTGTATGCATATACAGTGGGCCTCGACTTACGAGTGTCCCGACTAACGAGTTTTTCGAATGAGCCGTC
>NW_005360891.1:4478785-4483571 GCF_000412655.1 Myotis brandtii | reverse complement strand
AACGTCACAGTGAACGCCACAACATCAGCCCAGCATCACGTGTCTCACTCGTTCACTTTAAGATTTGACATACGAGTAATTTGAGTTATGAGCTCCGTCACGGAATGGATTAAACTCGTAAGTCAAGGCCCCACTGTATGCATAACCCATAGACACAGACAATAGGGTGGTGAAGGCCTGGGGTGGGAGGTCAATGGGGAAAACCAAAGGGGACATATGTAATACTTTCAACAATAAAAATAAAAAAATAAAAGACATAATGTGAATTGTTGTACCTAGTAAATTTAACCTTGGTATATTTACATTCTGGGAAGGGTTATTTTTCAACTAAGAAGCATACATAGAGGGTTTTTGATAAAGTAAGGGCTGTGTTTGTTGAAAGATAGCCCCTTAACAGCATATCGTGTCCAAGAAATTCTGAAAAATATTTTAGATTCAGAGCTGATTGCCCTATAATAAATAACACTTTATGTAGACATGCAAATTTATTAGTTAAAAATACACCTAATGTTTATTGTCTTAATTTCACATAGGTGCTTGTTCAGTAATGTCAACTTCTATTTTATGATGTTCAAGAAAAGTCATTATTGACTAACATCTCAAAAAAATTAAATTTCTGAGTATTAGTGATTCTGCAAAATAAGAAATCTTTCTTTGGTGGTTATATATTGATATTATTTACTTGCTTTAGCAAATAAAATATCATATATTGTGTTAACACCAGGAGAGTTGTATATTATTAGTGATTTTCTGATAATGGGAGAATACTGTGTTTGGACTCATATCATGGACTTTATTTTAATTAAAAGTGGACTCATTCTCCCAAGGGAAAGAATTTTATAGCACTCTTTATGCAAGAAGATAAAATTGCCTTTCATTTATCAAAAAGTTTTCCCCCAAGACAGCTTGATTTCTGTAACTGGTGTAATAGTTATTCTTTTGTTTAAATTTAACACTACCAAAGAAACTGAACCACATTTCCCAAGGATGACTAATTGTTTGATAAAGATGTTAGTGAATGATTTTTTTTCTCTCCCCTGGTTTCCCTCCCTCCTGCCCCTTTCTCTCTCTCTTTTTTTTAGTCTAGTTTCTGAAATTTTCATTGAGTGCATACAGTCTCTGAATTTCAATGAACGTATCTGAGCTCATGCTGCCTTACATCCCAAACCTACAGTTTGAAAGAAAAACTAAAATCAGCCCATACCAACAACAATAAAAGAAAGCAACAAGAAGAAATAATGTATTTGGGACATACAGTATCAGCATACCCTTTATCTGTATGATTAAACCACT
Source organism: Myotis brandtii (assembly GCF_000412655.1). Classification (NCBI taxonomy): domain Eukaryota; kingdom Metazoa; phylum Chordata; class Mammalia; order Chiroptera; family Vespertilionidae; genus Myotis; species Myotis brandtii. The sequence goes on along the minus strand of NW_005360891.1, from coordinate 4,482,278 downwards.
TCAAATCATTCCTTGTCTTGCGGTACTCCCAACTCCCCACCCAAAATTGAATGCACATGAAAGACACCTGGTGTTGAATTCTGAGATGAAATGCAAACCAGATGGATTTTGTTGAAAATGTGGTTCTCGACTCTTAAGCTGAAATGGGAAGTTGATTTGTTTAAGTGACATCTACAAATACACACTTAAAAGACAGCTTTTGTTGGTCAGATGTTAGGGCTCTTGGGTCTTGGCCTATTGCAAGAAGTTGTCCTATAGAGTATTTTGCCTTGGAAGATTAAAAAAATAGAACTTCTGTTGAAACATAGTATTGAAAAGTACAAAAAAAGTTCCTCTCCCCTCCACCCCAAATTTTGAGACAGTATCATTGCTTTAGCATAGTAATTCAAGTCATCAAGTGGCGGGAAAATTAAGGGCAAATTTTAATCTCAAGATTTTTTCAAAGCGGGGGTCGGGGGTGGGGAGAAATTAATCCCGGGGAATTTATATGCATAGCCCATAGACACACATAATAGTGTGGTGAAGGCCTGGGAGGGGTATGTGCAGGGTGGATGGAGTCAATGGGGAAAAAACAACACAGGGGATATCTGTAATACTTTCAGCAATAAAGGTAAATTTTAAAAAAACATATACTAAAGCAAAATGATTTTTATGAAAATAAATTTACTTTTATGTTGGCAAAAAAAGGCTTTTTTTTAAATTAATGATATAATTAACATGTAAATTATAATATTATCTAACCTTTGAGTGTCTACTTTGTGCCAAACCCTGGATATATAATAATAGACAAGCAGATTTGGTTCTTATCCTCATGCAGTTTACTCTTGTAAAACTATCTTGTTAGTTGTTTACAAACAACAAATCAAGACTCAACTTGTTGAAGAGAATAAATCTAACATATCAAATACCAATTCTGCACCAGGACTGAGCTACGACCTTTTCCCTCTTATTTAAACTTCCCAGTAACCCTGCAAGGTAGTTACCATTATCCTCATTTTGTCAGTGGGAACACTGAGCCTCACAGAGGTGAAGCAGCTTGTTTAGGGTCACACAGCCAGCCAGCTGAAAAGGGCGGAGGGAGCACTTGAATGCAGGTCTGATTCCACAGCTGGACATCGGAGTTTAGTGCCATCTCTGTTAGATGGAATTTTGATTTAATAGGACAATTTGCTCTTTCTTTCTGTCCCACTAAGTGACTTAACTTTATCAAAAGAAATAAGATATTGCAGATCACAAAAAACCAGCTGAACATAGGGAAACCTGCCCTTCCAATATTGTCATTGGCCAGTGGAACATTGATTTTTTTTTCTTCTTTGATTCTCCTCATAGGGCTGAAGAAATTGAGCAAATGCACCTAATAGATTTTCAAATTAAAAGTCCAGATAAATAGGAAGATTTTGTTTATTTTAAGTTTAGAAAATATACCAATATTTAATAATTGGAGTTTGATTGTCTTGGTTATTTGATGGTGCCAGGAGGCTGAGGTCTTTGCGGGGTAAAGTGGGTAAGGTGGGCATTTGTGAAAATTTGTTTGCACTTAATTTTATTATTTCCTCCAGAGAGATAGTTCCCATGGAGGCTCAAGTCCTTCCAGGCCAACTAACATTAAACTTGAAACTTATTTTTTCCTATAATTTCTGAATTCTCTCTATAGCCTACTGGTCAAGGGTCTTCTAGCTTTTCTTTTTAATACCTACAATGATAGAAATCTCATGACTTTTTGAAAGAGCTTATTCCATCTTTGCTTAGTTCTAATAATCAGGTCATTTTTCCCTCAAAATTTGACAATGCACATGTAATTCCTAGGTCTAGAACATATTTAATTCATATTCTGTCCCATACAGGACATATCTGTCTACTGTGTGGTAGCCATTCAAATTGATAACAATTTAAAAATAAGTATCATGACCTCTATTTGTTACTTTTGTTAAATATCCCCAATTCCTTCATGTGTTCCTGCACCAACAGAACTTGGAGTTTCATCTCTTGAAATAAAGATGGTAGCTAGAACAAAGCCCAATTTTCCTACTGTAATTTTATAAATAGTATATCAATTCTAAACCATTTTCCCTTATGCTAATATTTCTATAAGTGAGGTCTAAGTTCACGTTAGTTTATATTGGATGTCACTTCTTAATTTTGGCCGAAACTGAGTTAACTCTGAACTCAAAACTTTTTTTTTAAACCTTCAATTCTCAGCATTACCTTCAATGTTGCTCTTTGGATGTTTTCTACCAGTCTAATTTTCCTTCCTTTCATAGTACCTATCTTTTCTCTCTGTATGTTTTTAAAATGTATATTTGGTGTTTTGTAGTTTTATTATGATATCCATAACTGTAGCTGTATTGTCTTTCCTAAAGGTAAGCATTTATATCTTTCATTGGTTTTGGAGCTTTTTCAGCCATTTTTCTGCACATTTTGCCTTTCCCATATTCTCTGAATTTCCTGTTTCTGACTCTCCAATATGACATGTTAGACTATTTTATTATATCCTCTGTGTCTCATTACCTCTATTTTATGTTTGTATTTTATTGTATTCTGAGTATTCAGATCTATATTTGTTACATTAAGATTTTTCTTTTTAGCTGAGTTTGAATATGCATATTTTTATGGATTTTCTAGTAGTTTACAGATATTTTTATTCTTTGGTCTAATAATTCTACTTTTAAAAGTTCATACAGTGCATAAAGATCAATGTATAAGGATGTTCATTTCAACATTATATATAAACAACCTGAATTTCAATTTATCAAAAATTAATTAAATAAATACTGCTTAACATAATAGATTGCTATGCAACTGTTAACAAGAATTAAATGTGTGTAGTGTGTATATATACATACACACATACATGTATGTACTTAATATGTATACTTGTAGTCATAGAAAATATGACTTCTATACTTCCAGACATAGAAAATGTCTGGAAGGGTAGTAAGAAACCTTGAAGAGTGAATATAGTTGAGGATGAGTAGGAGTCTGAAAGGATGGGAAAGAATCTTATAAATTTTACTTTATAGCCTTCAGTTCTTATGGATATTTTTCCAAAATTGGTTTTCATAATGAGCATTCCCTTCTATAATTAAAATATATTTTAAAAAGCCTATTAAATTCATCTCCTCACCTCATTTATCTTTTTGTGTTGTTGTGGGAGGCATACATCTGGCAGATGGTCAATAGGTTAGATAGCCTCCTCTACTTCATGTCGTCTGAAAATTGCTTAAACATGGGTTCTATAACATCATCAGTCACTGGTAAAAGCTTGGAATGCCTTTCCGAAACCTCCTTCCAGGGAGGTCTTATCAACTGGTAACCCTGGCACAAATGAAAATTATCTGAATCCATATTTCTTCCTTTCTTCTTTTCTTTCTTTCTTTTTCTCTTTTCCTTCCTTTCTTCCTTTCTTTCTCCCTTCCTCTTTCTTCTTTGTTTCTCTTTCTATCTCAATCTCTATCTCTCTTTCTTTCATATATATGTGTGTGTTATATATATA
>NW_005360891.1:4472276-4478670 GCF_000412655.1 Myotis brandtii | reverse complement strand
ATATATATACACACACACACACACACACACACACACACACACTCATATATATATGAAATAGCTCAAGGCCAAGCATATTTATTTCTTTTAGACAAACTTAATATAAAAATATTGACACTCATTCCTTATATATAAGAAAATGTACCATCATCTTTCCTGTACTATCAAGATTACTTGGGATTATTGAATTGTAAAATCCATATTTAGGTCATTTTCCAAATCTTTTAAGCACCTCATTTTATTATGTTATACTACAAAAGCATTCGTGACCTACGTTTCCTTCTTGATACTCATAAACTTCAAGATATAAGCCCAAGAGCAAAGACCATCCTGGATTAAGAAGAATTGGAGCTACAGGTCACATAAAATCTTTGGTTTGAGTCCATGTTATACTTTTTCAATGTATCATCAAGTTAAGAGTTCAAATTAAAGATGAAGTCTGAACTAAATTTTGCAAAATCTGGAGAGAGAAATGAAACTGCTTGCTAAGAATGAAGAGTTTTCCGTAGTGTTTAAGTTGGATTTTTCCTTGAGTGATGCTGATTCTGAATATACAAAATCCCCCAAAAATGCATACCATAGCTCAATTTTGAAAATGAAATGTATTTTAATACACACTGCTTTTATAATTATTCAAAGTGTGTGTATACTAGTACATGTTTTGGGGACACCTTATATTTTTGTGAGTTAACAGAATCAAGAAGGTGACATGTGCTTCTTTAGTTACTGTTCATTTTCAGCTCTGTAATGTCTTTTCCAAAACTCTCCAAGCCTTGTGGGACACTACTGACGATCGCTGGAAGACCATCCAGAAGCTTCATGCCTCTAAGCTTTTCTATTAAATTCCTGGAGCAAAACTGGACAATTCTTTCCAGCCATTGTTTTGATTCAGTCCATTCCTAGGTTCTAGGCGAGATGTCAGTTTGAAGCTACACATCTTTGTGTTGTTATAACGTGTTACCTTTGGGATCTCTTCTGCTCCTTCTCCACATTCCATGAAGATGAATCATTTAGCTCATCCCAGTTGGGTTCAACTATTTTGGAAAGTCAGGTGTGAGGATACTGGACTTTGGAGTCCCCTGGATGACTTTCAGGGGACAATGAACCTATCATTTTAGGTCACTTGTCCCTAGGAAGTCCAGAGAATTTGGCATTAGAAGTGTGATTTTATTTGCTTCATGCTTTTAAATATATATAATTTTCTTATGACATGGAAACTCCTCACAAATCAAAATCACTTTTTAGGTGGGGTAAGCCAACTGAATAGATAGGAATAGTAGAAGGCCTAAATAAAAATGAATATAGTATTATTTTTCTCATAGATGGATCTTGGTTTCCTGACTGCTACTGAATTAGGCTCCATGAATAAATGGCAAAATTTTGTAATTTCAGAATCAAGTCTAACTGAGGTACTGTTTACAGACAAAATTGGCCTGGCCATTTTTACTGATTTGAGTGTTGAAACTAAATTCACACACATCCCACAAATTAAAAGTCAGCAATGGTTGCCAGAAGGGACCAATTTTTTCAGGTAAACTATCTTGTGAAGTAATTGAAATTGTTGATCTTTTTTTCCTTCTATAAACTGATAAGGTTATAAAATTTAATATAATTATGTCTGCTGTTGTTAAACACTTTATAAAATTTATTTTATTTTTTCCTTGATATAACCATAAGTTAGAGGAATTGATATTGCTAACTCCATTTTGCAGATGAGAAATGGAGGCTTGAAAAGGTCAACTAACAGGCCCAAGTTCACCCAGCTAATAAGTGAAACAGTGTTATTAAAATGGAGCTCTAGATCAATGCTAGACTCCAAGCTCAAAGCCATTAGCCCAAATAAATTTTCAGTATTCACCCTTCACACATCACATGAGCATTATATCTACTGGTTTGTAAATACCATACGAAAGAAAAGTCAAGTTTTCAATTCAATGCTAATCTATCTGATACAGGATTTTTTTAAAGAGGTAAGTGGCCCACAGTAGAAATCACATGGGTGTTACAGGTCAACAGTTAGGAGAATTTTAGAGATGCTTGTACGAGATCTGGTTCTAATTAGTAGTTCATTGTGAAGAATACTAAACACAGACAGGCACTCAGAAGTAAATGAAAAAAGAAAAGGCCATTTTATCCAGTGGAAACCGTCTAAAAATTGTCCCGAATAAATTGCTGCATACCTAACAATTTTCTCCTGGTGTTTATTACAGGATGTTGTCAAAGTATGCCTATTTGGTTCACAGCCAAAAGTTTTGCAATTTCCCTCTGATCTAAAAACATTCTTGTCAAATATTCTTTTGCGTCATCAGCTTTTCCAGACATCACACACTTGAGTCAATTAAAATAAAGTTAATTGCTATTTTTTCCTTTGTCAAATTAAATCATTCCATATGGAGGGGTTTTGCAGATTGCTGGAGAGATCTTTCGGGAAGGTGAAAGTTCAGAGGGAAAGGCCAAGACACTGTTTTACTTTTTTGGAATAAAATAAGTGATCTCTTTCTAAAAATAAGAAATGTCATTTTAAAATAATCTAGATGCCAACCCTTGGATAAACAATCTTTTGAGTTTCCTAGGGCTTTACTTAAGTGTGCCCAGAGAGTAAACAAGTAAAATTGATCATCATAGAGAAGTCATCCTGAGAGCTTGCTCTCTTTCATAACTGTTTAATCATGTTATTGTATTAATTACTTTACTTCTTTATTTAACTCTTAAACTACACACTGGGAAGTTGAGCTATTTTGTGGTAAATGTATGTAACATTTACTTAAAAATATTCATGTGTTCAAATAACTTATTGACCTTTATTTTGAGCCCTCTCATGTGGTTCTCTGCATTTCCTTAGGTGGTTCAGGACCAGAAATGGTTGTAAGTTTACTATGTTCTTTTTAGGTTGCACCGGTAATGTTATTTTAATGACTTGTTATTAATATAAAAGCTACTATTTATTTTATCTACCATGTATATTTTGCTGGAATGTGAAATAAGTTTACACATTTTTCCCTGAACCATTATCATAGTCTTATGAGGTAGAAATTAGTCCCATTAGGAAACTGAAGTCCAGAGAGGTTAGGTAATTTGCTCAAAGTCACACAGCTTCAACTGGCAGGGATTCAATCCTTTCTCTGCGTGTGAAACAATTATCTTCCAAAGCTCACCTATGTATCCTGAATATAGTTCTTAGTGTAGGCCAGTGATGGCGAACCTATGACACGCGTGTCAGAGGTGACATGCGAACTCATTTTTTGGTTGATTTTTCTTTGTTAAATGGCATTTAAATATATAAAATAAATATCAAAAATATAAATCTTTGTTTTACTATGGTTGCAAATACCAAAAAATTTCTATATGTGACACGGCACCAGAGTTAAGTTAGGGTTTTTCAAAATGCTGACACGCCGAGCTCAAAAGGTTCACCATCACTGGTGTAGGCACAGAAATGATCAAAAAGTTATATTTACTGGGGATGAGAACTGACTAGAAGTTTTGACAATATTGAGACACAGCCAAACTACTGCCCCAAACAGACATGAAAGAGTATACAATGGGAGTTTTAAGGATAATTGTGCCAGTCCTGATGGCAGAGGAGAGGTGTCCCCGCCACAGGAGGAAATGTGCCCAGATGGAGGCGCAGTAGAGAGAGAACACGGTTGGGCAGGGTCTGAGTCAGGAATCATCCATCTCTTGCCAGGACACAGTTCCAATGCACTATCTGGATTCTGATCATCATGTAAGAATTTTTGGCACCACTTTTTAAAAAGAGAGAAGCGTACTCCATTGTTACAAGGTTCTGCACCAACAGAAGAACTTTACTATCTTTGGAAACATTTTATGCCTTAAATTTATTTTGCTCATGGAATTCATCTTTAAAATTGCTTTTACTCATTACTGTCTTAAAATTTTCCTCAGGGTAGATATCCTCAAAAGAATGTAAACCCCTGACTGGTAGACATTTCTGGAATAAAACAGGATAATATTTGGCACACGCTTGTGCCAGAGTGGTATCAGTGATAAGGAAGGCGCGTGGTATCGTAGATCCAGCTGCAGCTTTCTTCACAAAGAAAAAGAAATTGCGACAATTTTAAAGAATGAAATCAGATCACATCGCTCACTGCTCAAAACTCTCCACTGCTTCCCACAGGCCCTAGAACAAAACCTACATCCTTGACATACACTGTAAAGACCCACAGGCCATGGTCGCTGCTAACTTCAACCAAAGCCTTGATCACTTCTGGCACCTGACCCCTGCCACGCTGGCTGTCTCCCTAGCACGGCAAGCGCGTGCCTCTTTCCTCCTCTAGGACAGAGAACTATTGCCCAGCTCACTTCTTCCGATTAAAGTCCCCTTCAAGTCCTCTTCTCACTACCGTCTGGCCACTTTCCCTAAAACGGCCCCCTCATCCCCTGCCCTTTCATTCTCACATCCGACCCTGCTTTATTTTCTTAGTAGCATCTTTAGTGATCTGAAACAAAATTAAATGATTAAATAATCATTACATTCTTTATGCATTAAGCCTCTCACAGAAAAATACAGATTCAGTGATGCAGAGAATACACCAGTCTGGTTCCCAGTCTAACATTTACTCACTGTATTCATGAATAAACAAACAAACGCATGCTTAGGAAGTGACTTCTAACTCCCTCTCCACACTCCCAGTCGGGCTCTGTGTCTCCCTGTTTCAGAGGGAAAGCCTAAGAGAAAGAAAGATTCGCCCTCTTATCAACCAAACGTTTGCCCTCTAAATCAGGACTTCCTCTCCAGGGTTGTTGACATGAGAATATCCTCTGGCTTCAGGAGAAACACCATCTCCAATTAGTCATTATTTATTATCCATGACATATTTTTCTATCTTATTACTGGGCTCCCACAGACTCACCCTCCACCCTACCCTGCATATGGCTTTGCTGTTGTTCTGCCTTGTGTATGGTCAGATTCCCCAAAATAATTTTGGATCGTCTGCTAGTTGCCTCAGCTCCACTAAAATGTAACTATGAGTAATTCCTTCCCCCAGGCCACAGATGGAAGTTCCCAGATATATATTCATAGTCAATGCCTTCTTGTAACACTAGTGCAATTGTTGATTCCGTTTTTAGATGTACATTTAGTCAGTACTTGCTCCCTGGTAATCTTGTCTTTCTAAACTGAGTCTTCCGTTATTCCTGGCATACTCGTCATGTGCTCAGGGGGGCATATTCACCTCGAGTTGGGGATGACACCTTCACTTATCACTGGTTATTCTCTTGGTTTGTGAGGTGCCCTTCAATAAATGTTGGAAGAGTTTTCCTTTCTCTTTCCTTTTTTGAGAACTTCAGTCTGCTCTTTGGGAACCAAGCCCTAATTCCCATTTACTGTTTTATGAAGGAGGACTCTGAGCCTTCATGCAAATAGGACCCAGGAAATTTGCCTTATTATCCCAACAACCTGAGGTGTTAATGATGAATCAATTCTGTCTGGGTTCACTATGTTATAATCCGCATTCCGGGTGTGACAGAATCATGGACAAGACCTTAGTATTATAGAAACATAAAAATACTTGAGTGTGTTCACTTCTTAATGTTCCATTCAATTTCATATCAGAGTGACTAGCATGATACTGAGGGTTTGACACAGTGGAGTCCCAACTGAATTGTTCATTCCTTGAAATGAAATGCTGACTTTGTGTTTAGCTCTCCATGGTGACTCTACAGCATTTTCCACACAGTGGGTGCTCCATAAATATTGACTGGTTAGAGTTTGGAATTTCAAGTGTCATAACTTAGGGGGTTATTGGCTCTGTATAAATACATCTGTGAACTACATATGTAGCTAAAATTGAATCTCTACCTTGAAACATTTCCATTCAGCTTCTGGTCCAAGTTACACAGCAAACCCTCAAGGTAAAAAGTGTCCTTTTCTTAGTGTTCCAAGTCTATTATTGAAGGCCAATAAATAGTGGTTAATAATGAAGAAGTCTTAAATTTCAGGCATGTTTCTGGAGACTAAACCTAATAATGTTATGAAGTGGAGGCAAAGAAATATTATTTGTTTTAGTCATAGTCACTGAATATCCAAGGGAAGCACACATATCATGCCCCAGCAATGGTTTTGTGGTTTGATCTTGCTTCCTTCAATAAAGGAAGTGGTACTTAGAATAATACAATTTTTTTGTGGTTACGGTCTACCTTTTAAATAACAGATATTTGTAATATTCTAAATCAGGTTTAAGATACTTGGGGATAGACTGTTTTAAGAATGATCATACAATATAGCTTTCCTTAATGAAACTGGTATTATTGTTAAACACTGATACATCTATAATCAATTCATTAAAAGGTGAGTGAAATGAAGCTTTGATAATAAACTAAGTATAGTAAACTAGACAAATTTCCTCCTCTGAGAAAATAAGAATATATATAT
>NW_005360891.1:4443839-4472050 GCF_000412655.1 Myotis brandtii | reverse complement strand
ACCTTCCAGACAAAGCCGGGGTTGCAAGGGAAGCCTGGGTCCCAGGTGCCAGAGGGAAGCTGGTGACGGCAGCCAGGGGGAAGGAAGGCCTACTCTTACACAATTTTTATGCATTGGGCCTCTAGTGTGTGTGTGTGTGTGTATATATATTATATCTTAATCAAGATATAATATTTCAGTTCTGCTTAACTCCATAAACAGTTACTTAGCTTGTACCAAATACTAAACCTGGATCTAGGTTTACAAATATGAATAAAAACTAGTCCCTATCTAAGAGTACATACAGGAGAGAAGTGATTTCAGAGTGGGGTCCCTATACCAGGGGGTCTGCAAAACAAATCTTTGATTGTAGGAAGAAATATTAAAACTTAGGTGTCTGTCGGTCTAAAAGATAAAATTTAAAATAATAAAGAAGAAATCAGTAAAATATAAAAGCCAGCCCTGACTGGTGGCTCAGTTGGCTGGGCATCATCCCATGCAACAAAAGGTTGCTGGTTTGATTCCCAGTCAGGGCCATACCAGAGCTGTGGGCTCCATCCTGGTAGGGGTGTGCAGGAGACAGCTGGTCAATGTTCTGCTCTCACACTGATGTTTCTGACTCTCTAAAAGTCAATAAAAATCTTTTTTTTTTTTTAAAAAAAGCCAATGTTGTCCAATGCAAAGAAAGTAAGACTTGCTAATCATCCACATGATCCCGGTGCCTTGGCTCTCTCACATTCAGCCTGAGAAATTTTGAAGGAAGTGGTCAGAGCACAAAAACAAATATCTATACCTTAGTGTAATGTTTAAAGTCATAGGACACTGAACCAGACTTTACACCATTTTACTAAATAAGACAATTAATGTTCAAAAGACTCTTTTGAGGCTTGTTACTAAAGGATGAAAAAAAGGAAGTACTTTTAGGGATATGCTTATTCTTCCTGCCATAATAAAATGGCTAAGATAATACACAGAAAATGATATAAAAATACGGTTACATATTTAAATGCCCACTTTTGTCATAAAATCGTTGCAAGCTGCACAGATTGATACAAATGAATAGACATGACTATTAGAAAGAAGCCCCCCAACTTGGAGATTCTGCAATGGAATTGGGAAAAGGCACAAATGTTATTAACATGTTTCAGCTGATGGCATTTTCTCAATGCTATTTCAATAATAAAATACACAAAGAACTCCTTATTTTATAAACCACCAAAGGAAAGATGTAGCAGAGATGATGCATTCTCAGCAGAAAGTAATTTTGTTAATAAAAACAATGTTTTGTGGGAATAACTGAGAAGTGTAACCACTGATGAAGCAGCTGCTCTTTACTGGAATGTTTCAAAAAGATTCCAAGGAAATATTGAGCAGAGAACATCATTTCCTGAATCCTTCATAGGTAAGCTATTTAGGTAAAAGAGTGCATAAATCTAGAAATGCTTAGAGTGCATAAGCTCTTAAAGAATATCCTCCATATTAAAGCAAGGCCGCTAAGATATTGTAGAATTTTAAGAATACTTTGTATTGAGATAAGGAGTAGTTATGAAAATCTTTTGTATAAACATGTCACCATTAGAGAGAGAAAATACTTTAAAGAAACTTTTAAAATAGCATTGGTGGATTTAAAGCTAAGCTACACACTTATTCTTCTACATAAAAGAATATCCCAAATTTGTTGATGATAAATGGATATGACTAATATAATAACGAATGGAATACATTTTTAAAAATTGCCCACATTTTAAACAAAGTTGACATTCAAAGAAATATTTGTTATGAAAAAATAATTTTGAAAAAGGAAGTTAAAAGATTTTCCCAGGTTAAACTATTTTGTTTCTGAAATTGATATGAGTGTGTTTATTTTGAAACATTAATCTCAACACATTTTTTAAAATTTGGAATTTTTTTTTTCACTTGCCAAAATTCTTATAGCCCTGGCAGGGTGGCTCAGTTGGTTGCTCCCATATACCAAAAGGTTGCAGGTCAGATTCCCAGTCAGGGCACATTCCTAGGCTATGGGTTTGATCCCTGGTCAGGGCATGTACAGGAGGCAACCAATTGATCTTTCTCTCTTTCTTCCTCTCTCTCTAGAGGATTAAAAAAAGAAGTACAAATTGAAATTACAAAATATCCATGAGGATGTAAAGTACAGCATAGAAAATATAGTTAATAATATTGTAATAACTATATATGATGGCAGTTGGGTATTTTAATTATCAGTGGATCACTTTGTAAATTATATAAATGTCTTACCACTGTATGTACACCTTAAACTAATATAAAATAATATTGAATGTCAAAAATACAAAAAAAAAGGGATCCTATAAGCTGGTAGTTAGATCTATAGGTTGGATCAAATTTAGGTGCTGTGCATGCGCTCCTGGCCAAAAGCAAACAAACAAGCACACAGAAACCTCCTCTAGTTAGAGAATGGCAGGTTTTCCCAGTCAACAGCCTTTGCTATCCTATATAATAAAAGCCTAATATGCTAAGTGTCCAGTCAACCTGTCAACTGTTCAACCAATCAAAGCGTAATATGCTAATGATATGCTAAGGCTGCTCAACCGCTCACTATGACGTGCACTGACCACCAGTGGGGCAGACGCTCCAACTGCTAGGGTAGCTTGCTGCTGGGGTCCGGCCGATTGGGACTGAGATGGGCCGGACATGCACTGGGGACCTCCCAATGCCTCTCCCCAGCTGTCCAACCTCCTGTGTCCTTTCCCAACCCCGATCGTGCACTGGTGGGGTCCCTCGGCCTGGCTTGCACCCTCTCGAAATCCTGGATTCCACAGGGCAGTGGTTCTCACCTCATCCTCTGGAATGAGGCCCAGAAATCAGGATTTTAAAAAGATTCCCAGGTGATTCTAATGTGCAGCCAAGGTTGAGAACCACTGCCTCAGGGGATGTTGGAGAGCCGATTTTGGCCCAATACCACAGGCCAGGCCGAGGGACCCCACAGGTGCACAAATTCATGCACGGGGCCTCTAGTGTAGAGATAAATGCCAACGGACCCCACTTCTGTCTGCTGTGGGACTTCTCAGAATCTTGCAGATCAGAGACAGCCAATCAACACAATTTCACTGATCCCTTTCTACACAGCAGGCACCCTCTTCGGGCAGCTTATTCCAATTCTTAATGTACAGTCTCACAAAGGCAATAATATAGGAATGAATAATCCAAGGGAGACTACAGTGGAGGCTTTTGTCTTTTTGTACAATAATGGAAATTCCCATGACTCCCTTTCCCGCTCCACTGTCCCAAGACATGCTGTCATCCTGCCCTCTGGGTCTCCCCTCCGGGGTGAGCTCAGGCCAGTACTGCTGCTCGCTGAACACTTGACTCACTAGACTAATCACTAGTTTGGGCGTAGGCCGCTCAAATATTATCAAACAGTTTTGTCATGCTAGGATTCAGTGCTTGTTTCTGTTTTTTTCCCCTTATACTTTAAACAAAAATCTTTAATTTTGAAGAAATGTTATCCACATGATTCTCATTAGTATATCATCTGATGTTCTCTTTACATGAGCTCTTTGATGTTTTAAAAAAATGTGCCTTTGTAATCTTTTTGTTGAAAGCAGGAAGGCATTTTTCTTAAAATATAAACTCTCAGGAAAAAAAATTTGACTTGGGAGATCATTTTGAGCTCCTCCTGTTTTCATTCATGTGTCATGGATTCATCCACCCAACCACCCACCCAACCAACCAAATATGACTTACCACCTAAGCTATCTTAGTATTATGCCAGGTCCTGGAAACACAAAGTAAAATAAGACACGGAATAAGAAATCAAGGAGTTTATAGTCTGGAACAGAAAAAGACAGAGCACATCATTAATCGAGATTCAAGATTGATATAGGCACAATTAGGTTTTAGTAACACAACACTAATTAAATTTGATACCTGTTCAAAATGCTTATTATCTGGAGAGGGAACAAGTATGTTAACAGTTGACTAGAATACAAGTCACACTGTGAGAATCCTGTAATAGAGGTAGAAGTAAAATGCTGTGGGGGCATAAAAGAAGGGGGAGTAATTGAGTTTGGGGAAATTTGGGTGGACTTCAAAGAGGAGGCAATTTTTCCTGGTTGTGAACATTCATAGGCACAAATGTTGGGGACTGAACCAGGTACTTAGATGTTGTAAAGTGACCTAGGTGTGGCAGAGCGGAGCTGTTAAACTAAGTGATGCTACTCATTATTTCGACACATCTGAAAATCACTGGGAAAAGTGGATTATTCTGTTCACATTCAAGATTTCCAATCTCAATTAAGTGTTTAATAGCACTCAGTAAAGTTGGGACTCCTCTGGCCAGTTAGTTGTCTGATTCCCCTAAGTGGCTATTCTGAACCTGTTTTCAAACACTATTTAATTGAACTGCCTATAGTCTCATAAAGTTTCCTTTCCTTCCACTTCCTCTATAAAACAGAGGCCATTAGGTGGCTGTTCTTCCTATGGCAATTCATTCCCTCACAGGTTTTTTGTGTTTTGTTTTAGAGGAAGAGACATTTCTTCTGTACAAACAAAGCCTCTTCTCACTCCACTCACTCTTAACCCTGCGTCCCCAGACTCCTCAAACACTTGCTCCATCCAGGACCTTTCTGGTTCTCCTTTCAGCCTCAGCTCTTGGACAGGCTCATTTTCCTTATCCCGTGGATACACTCACACACCTCTCATCCTACTAACCATCCTATCGTGTTTCTGTCCCTCTAGCATCCTATCTCCTTCCATTCTCCGCCATATTCTTGAAAGTATAATCTTAAACCCAAGCTTCTCAGATTTTAATGTTAATGTAGAGTCACTGAAGAATCTTTTTAAAATGAAGATTCTAATTCGATAGTCTGGAGTGGGGCCTGAGATTCTGCATTGCTAACCAGTCCCCAGTCTGGAAGGCTGTTTGAGAAATTCTAAGTAGTAAGGGTCTAATTCTCCTCAGGTACTTATTTCCCATTTATTCAGAATCCTCTTTTCATCTGGCTCCTAACCCTCTGCCTCTAATGTTGCCTCATCAAAATCACCAATTTCCCCTTAAATGCCAAATCCAATGGACATTTGGCAATCACTCTTTGAGTTTTGCATCCCTGATTCTTAACGCAGTCTACTATGATGCCATTCCCTCCTGGGTTTCCTCTTGCCTATCTAGCCATAATTTCTCATCTCCTTTTTGAATTCTCCTTGTTACCTGCTTCTTTCATTTTTTATGCTCATCAAGTTTTTCTGAGTTCCAGTAATTTTAATTTCTGCCTAGATACTACAGATTCCAAAGTCTTCCACTTTAGTCCTGCTTAAGCTCAGACTCATGTATCCAATTGCCAAACTGAATCACTAGCATGTCAAACTCAACATATAAAACCTAAATCACCAGCTATTTCTCTAAGCCTGTGTTCCCTGTTTGAGACATTTGCACCACCTTCTAGCTAACTAACCAAGACAAAAATAGGGAATGACCTTGATCTCGTCCTCACCTTGTACCTGGTCATTAAGTTCTTTTGATTCTTTCTCTTTAATATCTCTCAAATCCAACTTCTGCAGTCCATTCCCATGGTCACCGCTGACAAAATCAGGTCCTCGTCTTAATAGGCTTGTTAATACTGTCCTCACTGACCCAAAGTTCTCCGGTCTTACCCCCTTCCAATGCATACTGATTGCAGCGAGTACAGTCTTTCTAACGTGTGCAAAACCCTGCGTTGTCTCCCTCTAACAAGAAAGTAAAGCCTTAGCTGAGGAATGTGACTTGAAGTCCTTCACTACCTGCCCATATCACCGCCTCATCTTCTGCTGCCCCTCCTTCAAATAAACTTTACAGTCTGTTCACAGCGAATGACCTGGAAGGCCCATAACTCCATGATATCTGACATCTTTATGCCTTTGCAGTTCCTCCTCTGTCTCCCTATCAAGTACCAATAAACTTTCAAAATAAAGCTTAGAGGCCATATTCTATGAAATGGATGATGTAAATTGAGGGAGGCCCAAATGTTTCTTTAAATTTAAAAACATGTATATATAAAATGTACTACTGAGTAGTATTACTCATTTTTTTTTACACACATTATCACACACAACAAAACACAATACAGTCTTCCACGGACTAATCACTCTTGTCTCACTATTCTCATTGCAACTCAAAAAAAACTTATATCAACTCTAGTAATTTTAAAAATTTTGACTGCTCATTAATGTCTACTTGCTTGTTTTTCTTTTTAGTTTTGAGTTTCTTATGCCTTAATCATCTGTATCCCCAGTACCTTCCTAAAGCTTCATCTGGATGCCAGTAACTGTTCAATAAATATATTTGTTAAATATAATGCACACTCTTTAATTAAATTAAAACTATAAATAATTTCCTAAAGGAAAAGCTTATGTAACTATATTCCTGCATCTCATTATGACTGTTATGGCTCAACCTTTCTCCTAATGGAAATATTAAAATTAATCTGCAGCCTTAATGAGTTTCCTCTCTAACCTTTTACACCATTGTTTTGCTGTTTAGACATTGCCTTAGAGTGCACACAAATGAATATTTTCTGCTTATAACATTTTAGTACATTTTTAGCTGATTCTGGTTCCTTATAGCATATCTAGGGAAAAGATGCATTGAAATTTTTTTATTTATATAAGAGAAACTTAGGTAGAGTAGTCACAGTTCTGTTGGCATAAGCAGTTGACAGTGGCAGCCTCTAGTTCCCACCATCACAACATGCACATAGACTATCTCTGAGGGCCAAGATGGAGGGGATGGACAGCAGGAAACAGACTAGTCTTATGAGTGGATGAAGGAGGAGCTGGCCTGAAAAGGGTGGCATCAGAAGTCATTCTCCTCTCCACCAAAACAAAGCAAAACAAAGTAAAAAATCCTTTCACATTTTGATGAGAGTTAATAGTCAATTTTGAGATTGTTTTTCTTGGTTTAAAAGGCAAAGCCCTGGGAGTTAGTAACCTTCACCATCGTCTGTCATTTGGGATGAGTCTATTGGTTTCTTTCTTGAAAGAATGCAAGAGATGTAATGACTTGTTCAATGTCTGCAGTTCCTAGGAATCCTTTTAGTATGTTCACTCTCATAACCTCAATGGCTAATTTAAAGTAAGTAATCAATAAAGCAATAATCAGAGGAATACATGAGAAAATGTTGACCTTGAATTGGAAGAAACAATTTTTATTAAAAGAGCCAAATCAACTGAAAAAGAAGGCTTCATTAGAACCTTGAACACTAAAACAGAAAATAAGCTACCCAAATATATATCTAAAATAAAAACAATTATAATTGTGTAACAAAATGAGTATTATTTAATAGTATATTTCATATGTTGACTTTATTTTAAAATTAAAAGAAGAGTTAGATCTTCCTCACCCTCACAATATATATATGTTCCAGCAAAGTTGGTAATGAAGTGGATTTCTGAGGTGACTAAAGCTATAAATTTGGGCACCATTTTTTTTTCTGGAGAAAAATGGGCTAATTTTAAAGTGTGAAAATAAATGGTTTAAGAGACTGGTCAAATCTATGAGTGTTGGATTTTATATAAATAGAAGATATTTCTTAATTTTTTAGAGTAATTCAATTTTGTTTAACAAATATGAAAGGTCTACTAAGTACTGTGGGGCATTAAAAGATGAGTAAGAAGCAGACTCTGATAAAACAGTAGGGAATATAAGACAAGGCTCCAAAAATATGTTAAGAGCTGTAAAGAGTATGTGAGTGGAGGGAGGGTGACAATTAGCAGAGGGCATCAGAAAAAGTGTCATGAAGCAGCTACTATTTTGATGCACATAGAGAACTGTTGAAACTTGCCATTCTGAAGGAGATGAACATTATTTTAGGGAGTGGTTCTGAAACCTTAGATTGCATAAGAATCTCACATGTGTGGGTGGGTGGATGGGGGGCTGTAATAATCTATATTAATTAGCTATTATTACAATAATAATGCTTAACAAAACACCCCCAAAATTTAGGGCTTAAAACCAACCCTTAGTGTTTCTCCCGATTATGTATGTAGCTGGGCAGTTCTATTAACCTAAGCCAGGCTCAGTTGATCTCATTTGAGATCACTCGTGTTTCTGGGGTCATCTGGTGGGTCAGCTGGGGGCTGGATGAACTGGGTGGTCTCTAATCCTCCATTAGGCTACTCTGAGATCTTTCTCCTGGCACTTTTCCTAGATTGGAGCTGAATAGGTCTTGAGACCTAGGCTCAGAAGTGACACACAGGTACACCTGCATTCTTTTCGGCAAGAGCGAATCTCAAGATAGCCCCTCATGGGATGGGGAAACAGACTCCACCTGTTTATGGGATGGGTGGCAAAGTCACATTGCAAGGGCATGTACAGAGAAAGGGAAGGGTGGGGTCCTTTCTGTAATCAGTCTAGCACCAAGGCTTCTTCGTTTTATTTTTCTTTCTTATTTTTTTAATCCCCACCCCAGGATATTTTTCCATTGGTTTTTAGAGAGAGTGGAAGAGAGAGGGAAAGACAGAGAAAAATATCAATGTGAGAGAAACACATCGATTGGTTGCCTTCTGCACGAGCCCTGACCAGGGCCCAAGCCAGGGAGGAGCCTGCAATGGAGGTACGTGCCCTTGACCGGAATCAAACCCAGGACCTTTTGATCTGCAGGCCAATGATCTATCCACTGAGCAAAACCAGCTAGGGCAAGGCTTCTTCATTTTGATTGGAATGTGAGTAGGTGAAATGGAGCTACCAGGCGATGCAGGCTGAGGTTAACCTGACATGTTTATTTCAAATGTAGGCAGCCGTGAGGAAACACTGATGAGTTTTGAGTAAGGAAGAAACATCTTTAAAGTCTGGCTTTAACAATAAGCTTGTGTGGATATGGGGTGAACAGGAGCAGAGAGTAGCAGGAGAAAGGGTCTCTTTCCCATTCATGTAGGTGCAAGTTAAAGAGTGTTCAATGTGGTGGTAGTGGGGGCAGAATCAGGAGAAAGGTAAGAAGCTTCCTCATAAGGACTGAAATGGTAAGACTGCTGGTAGGCCTGGAGGCACAGGCGGGGAGTTCTCTGCCTTTTATACCAAACACAGATATTCAACACTCATCCTATTGTTCTACGGGCAGAGTTCCCAGGTTTTGTTGTCAATTGCCATATGCTAACACAGCATTTAATAATTGGCAGGACATAATCGCACAGTGGAGATGTGGGACTCCGACTCATTGCTTTGATTGACCATCCTGATGAAGCTAAGCTTTCTTATCATATCCCAGACTCAAAGATTTTCTAAGATTGAGGCTTGAGTTCATTCAGTATGTGTTGTTTTTTTTCCCAGTGATTCCATACTTCATAGGTCTCTGATTTTAAAATATTTATTTTAAATGATATAAGGTTGCACAAATATGTTATTTTCAATTTTATTTAAATCAAATAAAATTGTGATTGATGTGAAGAAATTTGCATAGAAACCACGAGTTTTATTGAAGCAAAAATTTAAAGACAAAATCCTAATACCTAATTATCTTATCCTGAAATAATTAAATGAAAAGGATATACACATGTTAAATCGCCAAAAACATGTAGGCATTACACAATGCACATAATGAAATCATAAAACATTTTATATTGCTTTATTATAAATAATTGGAAAAAATATTTCATTTCTCAAACCCAGATAACAAAACAGTAAATATCATGCTTTTTTTGTTATTTCATTTTATTTTTGTAATATGACTTGAGGAATAGTATTTCTTATCAAAAGACTGGTTTAAAAAATCTGTAGAAACACAAAAGAATTAAACACTCACTTTCATTCTTTTAAATGAAGGCAATCAAGAAGGTTTTTAGAGGGAGAGACTAATCAGTACTATGAAGGAGTCACCAAGAATAGAAAAACTGTGTAATACCTGCAAATAGCACGCGTAAGGCAAAACAAGGTTGTATACAGATGCATACATATAAAGACTTGATGGTAAATTTTAAAAAATACTTTCTTAAAAATGTGAATAGCTCTATTCTCTCAAATAGAGGAGAGCCATAAAGGCATACCAGATCAAGTCACCAGGTTTGAAATCGGTATTGTTGCTTTGAAGAAAACTTTTATTTTTCTAAAAGGACACCCAATATGTATTTCAATTTTCTTATCTCATGTTTTGATTACACCTGTTCACTATTGTAAACTTGAACACTTAGAGACAGTAGTAACTTCAAACTCACTTAAAATAGATTATACCACAGGCATATCTTCATTAAGAAATTTATAGCAACTAGCAGTCAAAATTTTTTTATTCAATAGGTGACTATGATTAATTTTTGTGTGTATTTTCCTTATGCATAATACAGAGTTTTGCCAATTTTTATCACTAATAATTTTAAAAATCTGAAACTGCTTAAGAAAAACAGAGCCTGAGGGAGAAAAACATGAAGAAATAATGTATTTCATAAAGTAGTGTAGTAGATTTCTTTGAAAACTTGTGTTTATTGGCATCAATTAAGAACAGTGTTGCATATTCCAGATTAAACAGCTATTAGGTTTACTGTGGATATAAACACGCTATATACAATATAATTCTTTTACTTTTCATAGACTTCAAAGTGTATCTTTTATGGAAACTGGAACAGGGTAAATTTGGAAAGCATGTTTCAGTTAGTTAGCAAAAATTAAATTAGCATGAAATAACAGGGTGAAGAGCTGAAGATCATTATTTAAAAATAATGTAGTTACACTCACATGTACACATGCAAGAAAATACTGTAAAATAAACTGTTCCAGTTTACTTGGTTTTACTTCAGTTTAATACACTCTAAAAAACTGCTTTCATGTAGGATATCATGGGAAATATTAAATGCACGTATATTATTTTAAGAGCTTGATGATAAATTTCACATTCGTTAAACTTTACTCAGGCTATAAATATATTTTTATATCAGTCAGTCAGTTTTTAAAGTAAATGAAAACTATAGTGGGGGGGATAATTTTTTACCATATAGGTCCATACTTGATAATGTTCATTTTTTTTTTCTGAGGACTGTATAGAAAAATAAAAGAGTAACAGAGTCTGTCCCGACATCACACTGTTAGCCTTCATGCACTACAATTCATTATGATTCAACAACACGGAGTTTACACTTGAAGATGGGTTAACTGAAATCAATGAGTAAGTATGACTTAGGAATTAGGCTTCTGAAATTCATTATCATTTAACCGACTCAGAGAGCGATGCTGTGCTTCCTGAACTTTTACTAAAATTGTGCAACAGTATAAAGGATTGTTAGTAGGTTTGCATAGAAACACCACCATTTCACTGGTGTGACACATCTTTTCCACGGGATTATGAAAGGCCAGCTTCTATTCTTCATGTACATTCTTTTTGTGGGTGGTTCATGTTCTTCTTCTTCAGTTTTACCTGAAATCAACCCTATTTATCATAGTTCCAAAATAAGATCCAGTAGTAGTTTGAAGCGCGGGGAGCTGAGCGGTTCCTTCCCTTTTGAAAGCATGACAGTGAGTGGCATCCTGGACAGCCGAGCCACACGAGCAGGGTCACCCCGAGCACAGACCTTTGTGAACTCAACAGGCTCCACATCCACAGTCAAGAACCTGGCTGATTTCACAGAACTGCTGCCTGTTGCCAGGAGGGGGACACATGGTTTTGCTCCAGAAGTTTTCAAGAGGTTTCTCATCTGGTAGCGTCTCCAGATTTCTTGGTTGTTTTTTATAAACTGCTCCTGAGATTGTGCCTTCAAAAATCCAAGGGTCGGATCATCATGGTTGCGGAATGTAAGGAGTAACTGGGCCCTTTGAAGTAATGCCACTTTATCCCATTCAGTTTGCCCAGGTTTTGTCCCGCTGTATAGAACATTCCGTTTAGATTGGACGGACCACAAGCATCAAACCACCAGCCTGAATAAAATAATTAGTTAATAATGAAAGAAAGAAGAAACAATTACAAAGAAATTGAAACATTTGGAAATTAATGACATTAACTGAGGGAAATGTGTTCATACTTGTTATGATCGTTTGCAAATACGTAGTAGGCATTCAAGAAATAGCTTGCCCTTAGTAGAACTGTTTTAAATGACACCCGGTTTAGGCATTATATGAACAACCAGAGAGAGAGGAATGCTCTCAGGGAATCAAGTGTCTATGTCACTCCATTGGGACACATTTCCCACGGAATGATGGGAAGCTTCTAGGTTTCATTAAATGGCCTGGATTTATTTGTAGGGCAAAAAAAAATGCAGATACCCTTAAGAGGCATCCCACCTTAAGCCTATTATCGGGAATAGAACAATGAATTATTCGTGAAGAAATTCAGAGGTTTAGACAACTGACATCTAAACAGAGAGAGAGAAAGAGATGTTTTTCCATCTGTTTCATAATTCTGCCAAGAACTGGCCCTCAGCTGCTTCTGAAATGAATTGGACACTGGGCAATGACTATGAGGCTCAGCTTGAATTTGAATTTCTAGCCCTCTCTGTATGTAATAGCAATATGGGAAGTATTCCTCAGTAGTAGCCATGTAGTTCCTATGTAGCAGTGTTTTTCTGAGATTGTTCATGTTCTTTCGAAACCTAATAAGAGGAAAAACAAACAACTTGATCAGTGACATGGGGACCCTATGCTTGCATAGCTCTCCATAAGGATAACTCGGTACTTTATTTTTTTAAATGAATTAAGTTCTCAGATTTTTAGATAAAACATAGTACTTTTTCTTCCTCTCCTGAAGTAACACTGCTGAAATCTTCAGGGAGAAAGTGATGCCAGAGACATTCTGGCATATTTTTACTTGGATACAGTTGACCTCCCTTTGATTGCAGAGTTATACCTAAGGGACTAATAGCCACAGAGAGAGAAAGCTGCGCAGCTGATGTTTAACTGTAACACGAGCATCATCCTGCAGAAACTTTAGAAAAAGTTAAATGGAGAAAAGCTAGTTCTCATTTTTCAATTTTGGAAGATGCATACAGCTGGGTTGTATTTATAAAGTCATACTAGAGACATAACAAGCTGTATTAATTATCAGCTCATACTGGGGAGCAGTAAGGTATGCTGATGAACTGGGAGAGATGCTGTATTCAGTGCCGTTTTACCAACTGCATGCAAAACAACATAGATGTGGAGGCGATGAAAACACAAGGAACAAGAAGGTTCTTTGGCAAGGAAGGAGGAACTGTAACATTCCGCCTTTTGTCTTAAGATTAATTCCTTTAAATATTTCTGATAAGTACAACTAGCAAAAATATGTTATTTATGTTACAAAAGACATTCTAATATTAGGGAATTCATTTACCCTGAAGACTCTCAAAGGAGAAAATGAAACCCAACTTGATTGCAAAGGAGTTTCAACTTTCTCCTCCTTTCCTGTGACCTTGAGGCCCTCTTTCCATCATGTTAATGAGCCTTTCATAGTTTTGCAAATGTCCACCAGGGTCTCTGAAGCAAATTCAGCCACTCTATTGTTGAGAACTACTGAAAATCATGGACTGGTCCTCCAAGCCACATGAGGGCACTTAGAGTAAAAGTGTGGTTTTGTTTGGTTTCTAGAACGTCATAAGAATCCTGGAAGACTGTGGGAAGGCAGATGTCTGTTGCAACAGCAGGCTGGCAATCCACAGCACAGGCCAAAGGACACATTGGTTGGGAAATTTCACATGAGCTTAAGAAAATGACAAGCAACAGTAGGGATACATGAGAGTATTGACTAAATCGATCTTGCGTATGTTTCTAATGAGTACAGCGGGAAAATGTTTGTAGTAGGTGAATGGCATTTTAGAGACATTGAAAGAAGACCAATGGCTGGGTTAGAGTTAACAAGAGAAATGGTGGCCTGAGGTGATAAGGCCTAACGATCAAATCACAGAGTCTTGTTCATTAACCTGAGAAACAGAAAGGCCTGGTCTATACGGGCTCTCTGGCGTATTGAGCTACTTAGCGCTGCACCGAGCAGAGTTTACTTGGCAAATGACTGACAAGTGAGGACAGGCTTCCTGACAGGTTGACTGGCTTTGACTCTGTCTTCTTGTAAAGTCTCTAGGGTCGGAAGTAGCCTTGTTTACTAAAAGTTACATTTGATAAACCATCCATGCTTATTATATTCATTTTTCCATTATTTCTTCATTCAATATGCCATTATTGTTAAGTGCTGTCACACAACACTCAATAAGACAAATATAGTCCCTGCCCTCATGGAACTTACTTCTAATGTGAAAAACAGACAAAAGTAAGCAAATAAATAAATACAAATCAATAGCAAAGAAAGAAGAACACACAGAAGCATCAGGGAGCTGTAAAGGAGACTAGGAGGAAATCTACTTGACTTTCCAAGGTCCTGGAAGAAGTTGATATTTAATGAGACCTCAAGGATGAGAGGGAGGCAGCCACGTGAAGATGGAAAGACTCCTGTAAGCAGAGGGTAGCACCTGCCAATGCCATGGAGAGGAAAGAACGCTTCGAGCTCAGGGACTAAGAGAACATCAGTGCAGCTGGTATGGTGAACAAGAGGGACACTTGCAGGAATAAAGGTGGGAAGTGGACAGTCTTGATAGAAAGTTAAATAATTCTCATGGGAAAATTTATAGTTGATTCAGTCTATTTGTCCATCATCAGGTGAACAAGTGAAACATTCTCTAGGAGTAGGAGTCAACATTTAATCAGGAAAACTAGATCTTTCAGGTTAGATGTTTAATAAAATATTATGTGGAGCCCTCATTCTGTGACTATAATCTGCCAAAGCCATCCTGAGGATAAGTGGCAGCAAGATAAAGGGGAAAAATTTGAATCTAGAATCAACTAAAAAATGTTAACCAATAGGAAGACAAAGGGATCAGATTAAGTAAAACAAAATTACGGACATTAAGGAGTACACCATGTTTTTTTG
The DNA here is from genome assembly GCF_000412655.1 of Myotis brandtii. Classification (NCBI taxonomy): domain Eukaryota; kingdom Metazoa; phylum Chordata; class Mammalia; order Chiroptera; family Vespertilionidae; genus Myotis; species Myotis brandtii. The sequence continues at coordinate 4,457,249 of NW_005360891.1, read as the reverse complement.
TTGTTGTTGTTTGTTTGATTTTAAAAAGCATGTTTTTATTGATTTTTAGAGAGAGGAAGGAAGAGGGAGAGAGAGATAGAAACATGGATGAGAGAGAAACATGGATTGTCTGCCTCCTGCACGCCCCCTTCTGGGGATAGAGCCCGAAACCCAGGCATGTGCCCTGGCAAGGAATTAAAACGGTGACCTCTTGATGCATGGGACGATGCTCAAGCAACTGAGCCACATCTGCCAGGCCATAGTTTTGTGTAAGAAAGAGACAATAGACTGTTTAAAAAAATGAGATGACAGCCATTAATACAGAGCTTTTTAAAATCTTATAAACAGCTTGGCTGGTGTGTCTTAGTGGTTGAGTGTCGATTGTTGAACCAGGAGTTCATGCTTCAATTCCTGGTCAGGGCACATGCCCAGGTTGTGGGCTCAATCCCCAGTGTGGGGCATGCAGGAGGCAGCCTATCAATGATGCTCTCATCAGTGATGTTTCTATCTCTCTCTCCTTCTCCTCTTTCCTCCTCTCCTCTCTGAAATCAATAAAAATATATTTAAAAGAACAAAACAAAAATCTTATAAATAGAGGCAGAAAGTCCTGCTTGTGGGCCCATAAGGCCCACTCATTTACCAACTGAGCTGGGTCCTGAAGGGTGGGTGTCTCTGGACAGAAAGAGACTCGAAAGAGAACATGTATGTACTCTCAGACAGCCGGGGAGAGTGTCTGCCAACAGCCTGGGCTGGCTGGAGTGCCAGTGGGTGAGGGGTTGGAGAATAATAGCGCTAGCACAATAAATAGGAGTGACAACACAAAGGTTTTTATTATATTAATTTTTTTTGTAGCAATGGGGAGCCTGTGAGCACCAAATCAGAAATGAGAAGACCCAGACAGTGATGCTGACTTCAACTAATAACTATGAGCTTTAATCAAGAATATATATAAAATGTTATTTTTGAACAGTTAATATATATTGAGGACTCTGCTAAAATATTTTTATGCACTTTCTCATTTTATTCCCCAAATAGCCTTATGTGGTGTGGCTAGTACCACGGTAAAGGCACCAATGCTCAGGTAGTTGAAGGAACTTTTCTAAGAACACACAGCCACAGCTCTTCATTCGTAAGATGTGCTTTATAAATGTCTGATCAACAGTTTTCCCAGCACAGCTTCAGGGATCAAATAAGACAATGCGCTTTTTCCTTTGTTCGTTATCTGTCTGGGAGTAACAAATAAGCAACATGCTAAACAAGTTAAGCTAGAAAAGGCACTTTAAGTTTGAAAGAACTCGGTGATGTAAGCAAAGGAGAGAAGAAAGCAGCTTCCATCGGCTGCTGAGACAACTGATAACATGTCTCAAATGTTTTAAAATTGGCAACTGCTGAGATGCACTTTGCCAAGCATTTTTCTTCATAACCTGTAACCTCATGTATATTTTAATAAGAAATCTGAGATGCATGCTTCTAATTCATTTACACTTAACTCATTAAAATTTAGTTTTGTAATAACTACCCCGCGCTTCCTAGGCCTTTAAAAATCATTCAAGTCTTTTATCTTTGAAGCAGAAATTCGTATTTTATCACCCATACATGAAAGTTTGCCCAGAAAATAGGAATTTAATTTTAAACTCGGTATTCAGGAAGTTCAAATTTATTTAAAAGTCAGGAAACCTAACTCTCAAATTCTGATCTAAACAAAATGTCTCTCAACACGCTTTCCTAAGGTAACAAGTATAGCAAGATAAAAAGATATATCTGTTTTTATAGGTTCCTTTCATTCATTTTCAATGCATGCATTCTAATCATCAGTATGCAAAAGAGCTTGCACAGAAAATAAGATGTTCCTCTTTTATCACCAAGGATGAAGCTGAACTAAACTGATTGGTGCCACTGTTATCAGTGGAATCATCACAAAATACCTTGTGCTGAATCATGTGCACAATGTTGGCTTTAGGCCAAGGATGTCGCTCCCGCCCCCCCCCTCCCCCCGCCCCGTTTCTCTTTTTTTTGGTTCGAAAGATGAAAAGTTATTTATCCTGGCGAGTAATCTTGAATTCATTTAAAACCTCTAGGTATTCTCTTACTGTCTCTTCCCTCCCTTGGACTTCATTTCATGTCAAGTCATTAAAACGTGCTGCAAAGTAGGGTTGAATTCTTGTGTTTGAACGCCATTCCTTTAACAGAGGCAGAGGGAGGAGTGGACAAGGTGATGGCTTATATGAAGGTTGCGTTCAAGTCCTATGCCTGACACAAATTTTGTGACTTTTGGATAATTATCTAACTTTTCTGCATCTCAGCTCTTGCCTAATTCAAAGGGCTTTTAGAAGAATTGTGTAAGTTATTAAATACAAATTACTTAGGATAATGCAAAAATGCCTGTTAGACAGCAAGACGGCAATAAATATTCACTATATCATTGTCAGAGTAAAATGCAAACAAAATTGATTATTTCTCATTGATTATCAGTTATTAACCTTTGGTAACAGCTTTGTGCTATAGAGCTATTGATTCTGGTTCATTATCCAAACTTATCCTTTGAAAGACATTTTCTGATTTTTTTTTGCTCTTTTCCAAGAAGCGAAAATTTCCCCCAGAAAACAGGAATATAGTCCTAAACTTTGTACTTAGGATGTGAAAATTTATTTGAAAGTCAGGAACCAAATAGTCAAATTTTTTCCAATTTAGAAATTTAGTCTTCTGGGGTTTAGTTATTCTTAATATTTAGGCCAATCTTCTATATTCATCGCTTTGTTCCATGTGTACATGCAAATATTGCACATATACATACTTATGTATCTTTAAGTTCACGCAATGTCACATTCATACCCATGTTGATTTATTTTTATGTCTTCTCATCAGGATTACTTGTAATTTAGTTATGTCCTTTCAGATTCAGGGAAAACATATTCATTCATTTAACCAACATTTATTGAGCACTATGCTAGACACGGAGGATACAGTGGCAGATAGCATGAAGTCCCTGCCTTGAAGAAATGTAAATTTTTGTGGAATAGGTTTACAGATTATGTAACAAATAAATTGCTTTGACATAAATAGTGCAATATAGATTTTTGTGGTCAACCTTAAATTATCAACATGGATCTTTTCTTTCAACATTTTTGTCTTAAAATCTAGGGAATGCCAGTTATCTGACAATGCTTAGCACATCCTTCTTGGGCTATTAAAAACTCTAAGATGACCCTATTTTCCCCCAAATCTTGTCACTTCAACCAGTTAGAGAAGCTACTAATTTCTTGCATTTTCTTTGTCTTCTTCAAGATTACATAGAAGATAAGACAAGCATTTATCAACTCTAAGCTGTTAGCATCTGCTAAGTTCTAGGGTGTATAAAGAAATTTATGTGTATGGCTTTATCCCCTTTCAGGACTGAACTGAGAGATATCCTTTGTTAGCTTTAGCAAGACTTGTCTGCCGGCTGACATAGTTTATGCGTGGGAAAAGACACTGAAGTTTTCCCCACAACAGATTTCTCTCTGCAGAAGATTAGGCCACATTTTTTCATAGCTTTTATATTATACACTAAATATGGAAATTGTGTTGAAAGAAGAGTAAGGTAAGAAAAAGAATTTAAAACAATACCATGTTTTGTTTTTGCTGGCAACCTTTAGTGATTGCAGTTTCTAACAGACTTTTAGAAATACTTATTTTGAAGAATGCTAATGTAGTACCACAGACCACATTTTCTTTGAATGTAAGTTTGCTTTGAATATGACAATCTAGTGATAAAAATTTTTCATTTTCATAATTTGGAAGTCAGATGTTCTTTGCATATTTATTTTTATATACAATAAGTCCATATAAAAAAGGCATGTATTGAATGAGATTACTTTTTCATTTTCTTAATGTTAAACAGTAGGTAAAACATTACATTTATAAGAAACAGATTCCTTTCTTTGGGTTCAGGAGGGCACAGTAGGAGCTTTCCTGTGGGACTAAAAAATTATTTCCTACAGTCATCTTAAATATATCCCGCCTGCTACTTAAATATGCAGATTTGTCACCATATGCTATATAAAGGGAAAGAACTTACAAATTTTCCTAATGTCGATGGAATCATTGAGCACAGATTATTTCTGGCTTATAAATCTATGTTGACAAATCATCTCTATTTAATGATTAATAGAGGGGTCACATCCATAGAAAACGTGTGTGGAAATTTTGAACTCAAAATATAGAGTTTGATTTCATAAGAAATGTGTAATGAAACATGAAAATTTTTCAAAATTTAAATTGGATGGAAGAATTGCTGGCTTTTGGGTAAGGCAGGAATAGGTACATATGCTTCTGTGAAAGGAGCCGTAACACATGGTGGTACCTATTCCTATTGATGGAAATGTGCTTTCTCAGCCAACTACACCTCCTTTCCACCCAGCCATGCACTATGAATTACAACCCATGCACTGAAATTACTATTACTGCAGCCACAGTGAGGACATGGATAAGGGAATCGCAGAACCAGAAGAACATGGAAGGGACAATCTTTTCTGGATCCACAATTACAGGGACATGCCTAAGAAAGCTCTTTCATACAAATAGCCTTAAGCTCTCTTGGTGAAGGTGTCCATAACTAGAAATGCACACTCCTCCCTGGCAATCCTTCCGACCTTTGATCGTGGACACCCCACCTACGTTACTTCTCCATTCCTGCCACAGCTCTATCACAGGTTATACTGTGTTCTTAGAACTTGCAGAGTTTTTAAAATTGTGTTATTTCTTATTTACTTTTTCTGTGGATGGTCTCCCTCAAGAGAGGAGGGTTCTAGTCTAACTTGCTCAAATCTCTAATAGTAGTTGACCCTTCATGCTCATTAAACTATGTTATTGTTAGAAGTTAGGAAGTTAGAATGTTAGAAGAAAGATCAAAATGTTCTACCATATGTCTAGCTGAAATACCTTCTGCTTTCAATTAAGCCCACCCCCTGTTGTTCAGTGTTGGACAGATAAGGGTAAACAATGATACCACATTCTCCAACTATAATCCCTCCATCTACTTGAAGAAAACTATTGAGGACAGCTAGTAGGCAATAAATCTTACTTTACCCTAAATTCCTTTTAGAAGAAACAAAGCAAAAACATAAACAAGATAAAAAAGCTTTAATTGATGATGACAGAGAACTATAAATTATTAGTTTCAAAGAGTATGGAATCTCACTGCTTAAAAAAGACTATTTTAAATAGGCAACAAGTTCAAATTCAATTTTTTTAAAAGGAAATCATTAGATGAGAAAGTGGTTCTGAGAGAAAATATGACAGAGAAAACAGAGTGATGGGGAGGAGCTAAGTAGATGCAAGTTCCAGGCAGTACTCACATTACCTGAACTGTCACATGCATCCTTACTTTTAAATAGGCAACAAGTTCAAATTCAATTTTTTTATTGAATTGATTATTAGATGAGAAAGTGGTTCTGAGAGAAAATATGACAGAGAAAACAGAGTGATGGGGAGGAGCTAAGTAGATGCAAGTTCCAGGCAGTACTCACATTACCTGAACTGTCACATGCATCCTTACGCTCTCCAGCTCTTAGCTATCTAAATTCCACACATGAGCTTTGTAGACTGAAGAGCTTTGCAAGACCTGGATTCTTTCAAAAGGATTTTTGATAGGGTAATGGCATTTGTTACAAAGACACATTTACTTAGAGTATTCCAGCCCAAGCAATGGAAATTTTCTCTCCCCAACATATGTGTTTATTGGTGAGTAAGAAGCGGGTCCAAGAATGATTATGGATGAAAGAACATGACAAAGTACACTCATTTGAAGCAGAAATAAAACCATAAATCTGAGCAATGAAGTTTTCACATCGACAACCAAGAGGTGCATTCTTCTCTTTACTTTGCTCTACGTTTTCATTATTATGACAGAACTATGAACATATTGGATGCTCTTCTAAGGAAACATTCGAAAGATTTTACTGTTGGTCTCTCATGTGTTGTATTTATTTGGTAAGAAAAATTATCTGTAAAAATAGACATGAAGAAAATGAGTGTGTTTCGGTATTAAAATGGGCAGAAAAGTGGACAATCAAAGTCTTTCTGTCTTTGTATCAAGTTTCTGATAATTCCCTCCATGGGATCAGGAAGGTAATAAAAATAAAAAATTTCTCTTTGGAAAAAAGTTTAAAACTTAATCTGTCTGTGCTCACTTTGGCAGCCCATATACTAAAATCTACCATTAAAATATATTTTAAATTTCTAACAACTGCTTTGGGGAGGGGGTCATAAGATTACATAGACAGGACTTTTAACTGTTTGATGAGGTTAAATGTGATGCCAAATGGCATGTTTCAAGCTTAAGAAGAAGGTTATGATAGAGGCAGAGTCATACTGGGCTGGCATTGATAATACTAGAGCTGGTCTCATGCTGAAAAGATGTTAATATAAATGGAGTGGTTGGGGTCAATGGAATGTCATTTGCTGTAGTATTAATGGAGATTGCGGCGGGGGGGTGGGGGTGGGATGAAGGTAGAAAGGCTTCTCCAAAACCTTCTCTCCATACTCTTCTATGCTCTGTTAATTGATGAGAAAAATGTCAACTTAATGATTCATTTCATTGGCTTCAAAATTTGAAAGCGATTTAAGGGTTACAAGATGGTTATTCATTCATTCATGCACCATATTTTTAATTGAGCTCCCATGTGCAACAATCTACTGCACTAGATGTTAAGGATGAAATGATGAGCATTAATTTACTTTTGTTTTCCTTCTGTGCAAAGTGGAGATTAGAGTTCCTTTCCCTACTTATGTCACTGAGTTTGGAGTTCAAGTATGACAGTACAACAAATAAAATAGCATGTAATAACAATGCTAATAGTATCACATTTTGGGAAGAAAAATGTTAGATTTAAACAGTTTTGGTTTTTTTACTGGAATGAAAAGGTGTTTTGTCGTAGAATAAGAGAGAGAGAGAATCAGAACAGTTGAAGGTGGGAGTGCTAGCTATTCCATTAAGAGAAGGGAATAACACTAAACCTGTGAGGAGAAACACTGGGCAAAAAGCTTCCTTTACAATTTTGTTTGGTGCCAACTCCTTCTCTGTCAGAGCCTATAACATTCTTGAGCCTCATGATTTGCCAGTGGGGGTTAGCTTAGTGCTTCTCAGACTTCAGTCAGTCATCTATCAACTTTGCAGTTTTTGCCATAGCTGCTTAGAACTTTTATTAATACTTAATAAAAATAAAAATAGTGTTCTTTAAATCAATGATTTGTTAAATATCAAATATTGTGAATACTTGTTAACGTGCAAAGTTTATATCATTCCTTTAACTAGAAAATCAGTACCACTTGCTATAATAAAAGGTAGATATGAAGCTCAATATAATTAAAACAGAATCACTTTATTTAATTCTAGGTAGGTGCCATTGCCTGGTCAAGGCCAGGAGCCTGCGAAGAAAGTTTAGTTTTTTCTTTGCTAAGAAGGGTAATTATTGAGAAAGTGCAGAGGAATCGTACAGATACACTAGCATCAAATTGAGAATTTTCCTTTTACACAATCAGAGTTGGAAAAATACTAGAAAGGAAGGTGAAAAAAGGATTAACTTTCTTACCCAGAGATACAATCTTATTTAATGGTCTCTCTTACACCAGCTCCAATGTCTTGCAGAGGTCAATAGCATATAATGCAAAGTCCTGTATAGCTGTTCTTAACTGTATGACTTTAGATTTAACTATACCTCTTTATTCTTCTTATTCCATTTCAACAGAATTGTCAATGAACTCTCCTATGCAGTTGCAAAACATTTTGTAAGATTACCCCCTCCCCCCGCCCACCTCTCTCCCCATTATGCTGCATTATCAAATTATTGTTTATTCCACTATGGGTATCAGTATGATTATTGAGTAGGTAGAGTAACTGGGACTTTAAGAGGCTAAAGAATTTATTCAGGATGAAGCTTAGCATGCCCCCTCTTAGGTATGGGGGGAGGAGGCAAATGCCTAAATGTGCTGGCATATCTTGCAGAAGGACACATGGGAAATTAGTGGGCAGAACAAATGATCTCTGGGGACTTGCTCTTAAGTTTCCCGACCAGAAGATCATCATAGTCCTTTCTCATAGATAAGAAACCTCAAGCCGCAAACCACTACAACATAACGCAGAGAATGGACCCATAGGACTTACCTCCTGTGAGCATGAGGGCGCATTTGCACAGACAGTTGTCATTATCGGCATCTTTAGTGCTGAAATCAGCGCCATGTATGACCAGGCTGCTCTGCTGTCCTGCTGTCCCACTGTGACCCTTCAAATACAACCTGAAGTTTAAAAAAAAAGGGGGGGGGAGAAAAGAAAGAAAGAAAAAGAAAGATAAGCCATTTAACAGAATAAGAAAACCCAGAGGACTGGTTTGTTGAATGTATGCCTTTTTCGTTATTTTTTTCCCCTCTTTTCTTTTAGGGAACAAATTTATTTTTTTTCCAGAAAACATTAGGAACCATAAAAACCAAGCTCAATATTTGGCAGTACCAAAAGCAAAATACAAGTAAAAATAACATTTAGACATCATGGTTAACCTTAGAGAAACATGTTTTAAAACACCAGGTTTAACACTCTCCTGCACAGAGTAAAACAAGTTTACTCCACTGCGCTGAGATGGACTTTTAAAAACTGACATAACTTTTTAAAATTAAAAGAAAAAAAAAGCACCCAGTTCTAACCCTGGAATCTCATCATTTATAAAATAACATATTCAAATGTCCGTGAAAATAAACAGCTGGTAAACCTGAAAACAAATCTTTCACTGAGTGAATTCAGATTCCACAGGATCTAGTGCGTGAGAGCTGGGGAAGGACAGCTCTGGTCCCACTCAGCTCGTACCAGATACAAACAAATGCAAAAGGAGTTCAAAACAAACTACTCAACCAAACTCTGTAGAGGAGCAGCTTTCTTTCACAAAGTAAAAGGAACCCAGTTCCACAGAGTTGTGTGTTCTGGGAGCACAGGCCAATTTTACTCCCAGAATCCCAGAGTCTTGCACTATTGAAATAAAAGTAATTTTTGTCTTGGAGCAAGTCTAATGAAGGCACAAAATTCTACCCTCCGTGTTTCCCCAAATGATACTTACAATGCTCTTATCATCCTTTCAATATGACTTCAACCTATTAAGAGGTAACATTCTAAATATGTAAAGGTGTAGGAGGAAGTTCCCGCTCATCTGCATTAGCACGGCCCTGTCTATTCTCTTTGAAACCCTTCCAGTCAGGTTTGCCAAGCAGGATCCCTCATGGAGGATTAAAAAATAGATTCCCATGCTCACTAGTCTTTAAGCAAACATAGCCTTTGGTGCAGGAAGACTTAATATTTACAATACTTCCAAACATTTTATAATTTAAGAATAAACGCCTCGCCTAAAGCTAATTTCACAGCCCCTTAATGTTATAATCTGGACATTTTGTTTTGTAACTCTCTTCGGTGTCTGTCTCCTTTGGCTTTTTGCAGTACTTTTGCCCTGGAGGAACCCTTGAGAAAACTTTCAAATCAAGGGACCCTTCCTGGTACGTGAGCTGTGAGCACTCAGTTGAAGGATACCATTACTTCCCAGAAAGCCAGACCTGTCAGACTGGGACTCCCCGGGTTCTGTCTCTTCTCTCAGACAAAATCTCAGGCTGAAGATTTAGAGAAAGCATTTCTCTCCCAGCCATTCACACGGAGGGAAATGCTGTTTAATTTGGTTTTGTACTTCTTCAAGGAGAGTTTTAGTTAAGGCTTGAGAGTTGTGACTGTCTCTCTTAATGCTCAAGCCGCAGTGGCTGTATAAACATTGCAAGAGTTCCTTTGGCAGCATGACTGTTAGACTCCATCCTTTTTTTTTTTTTTTTACTTTATTGTTGACACTATCACAGATATCCCCCTTCCCCCTCCCTCACCTTTTCCCACCTCCACCCACCCTCTGCCCTTCCCTCTGGCCATCACCACAAAGTTGTCTCTGTCCATGGGTTATGCATAATGTTCTTTGGCTACTCCCTTCAGAGTCCATTTTTAAAAAAATCTAAGAATCTTGTCACTTTCAAGGAAAAAAAACAAAACAACACTTTCTCCAGGACCTTGCAGAAACTTGTTCCTTTGTTCACACAATAAAAAATGATAAGTAGACTTGTTTCTGTAGCCATTCTTCATCTTCACAGTATTCGGCAAAATCTGCCCAGTATTTTCTTGTACTCACTTCCAGCACAAATGATTTTTTTTTTCCCTATGAAAGGTCATTTACATTTGACTCAAATCCTTCGTGACTTGATTGGCAAGTTCAGATTTAGCTCCTCTCTCACCACCTACCTGGGTTTCAGATACCGGTTTGTCTACCCCAGCTCCTCACTACTCTCTGGTACCACCTGCTGGTCATTTTTTTCCTTCTGCTGGGTCATTTTGATTTGATCTGTCACCAGATTCCAATTTAGCACCTTTCTCATTTCCTGCTTGTGCTGCCCGCTTTGGGGTAAGCTGTGCCAGGTCCTTAGAGCTCTCACCATGTCCTGAAGATTATGTTTTCTGAACAACGTGTAATCGTTCACAACACGCAGGCAACAGACAGTGTTAACGATTTCTACTACCACGGTGTTCTGTGGATTGGTAAAATCCACTTTGTTTTCTGAATTGAGGCTTCCTAGGATTCCTGCCAATCTTTTGATAACTCTTTCTCTATCCATGTGACTGTTATTTCAAGATTTATATACAATGTGAAATGGACCTTTATTTGGAGCTTTAAACCAGGGTTCCTAAAAAGATACCTTTCATCCAGCTGGCATGGCTCAGTGGTTGAGCATCAACCGGTAAAATCCACTTTGTTTTCTGAATTGAGGCTTCCTAGGATTCCTGCCAATCTTTTGATAACTCTTTCTCTATCCATGTGACTGTTATTTCAAGATTTATATACAATGTGAAATGGACCTTTATTTGGAGCTTTAAACCAGGGTTCCTAAAAAGATACCTTTCATCCAGCTGGCATGGCTCAGTGGTTGAGCATCAACCTATAAGCCAGGAGGTCATGGTTCCATTCCTGGTCAGGGCACATGCTCGGGTTGCGGGCTTGATCCCCAGTGTGGGTCGTGCAGGAGACACCTGATCAATGATTCTCTCTCATCACTGATGTTTCTCTCCCTTTCCCTTCCTCTCTGAAATCAATTAAAAATAAATATATATTTTTAAAGACATTTGTCATATCTTCTCAGAAACCTTGCATGTGCCTGAGATGGGTAACGCTGGAAGAATAATCTGGATCTCCTTCCTCTTGGTTTTGTACACATCCTGGAGAATATGATGCACCAATTTCCCAGATTCTACCCCCAGTGTCCTGATGGAGACTGCGCTGTTCGCTCCACTCTCCACCCACTGCAGTCTTCTTAGCTTCATCTCTGTAGATGCCTTCATGTAACCAACTGCTTTCTTCAGGACAGCCACCATGTCACCATCTTCTCCTCATTCCAGAGGGCTGCTGATCTCTGTCTGTAAACTTTTTCAGGCCCATACAAGCCGTTGCCATATTCATTGAGCAGGTATATGCTTCCTCCCCACACTTGTCCCTCATTGGCATTGCAGGTGATGAGAATGCCCTGCAGCCCGGGTCCCACATGCCGGGGTCATTGCCACTGCAGCAGAGGCACTGCTCTGAGTCCCCACTCCTGCTGGCGAGGGCTGGTTACTGTGTTCTTCCTTCTTTGAACTCAGCCCTTCTAACAAGCTGCTACAAGATCCAAGCTCTCTGAAACCTAAAAAAAGGGGGGGAGAGAGATGGAGGGAAGGAGGAGGGAAGAAGAGAGGACTCCAAAATTACACCAAGACGCTATGGCTTGTGTGCTTGCTGTTTATTTTACTATGCATTTTCAAACTCATATGGTTCTCTAATAATGCAGGATTGACAGCAGAAAATGGGTTTATTTTATTATTGTTAGTATTAATCTCTAAACAAAAATGCCTTTAGAGTACCACTATTGCATATCACTCACTGTGTTAATTTAAAATACTGGTGATGTGCTAAACATTATTATTAGTAGCGACAAGAATAACAATTCTCATTGACTAAGGACTTGCTCTGTGCCAACCCCTCTGTGAAATGCTTTGCAGCTGTTATTAAATTTAATTGTGACATTGAATTTGTGTTATGGGCATCAATATTTCCATTTTTCATAGCAAGGCTTAGAAATGCTAAGTAAGCTGGAATTTAGCCATGCTTTTCAAATCCAAACTCTTATTCATTATGCATTCCCTGGATAAATGTTTGTTGAGCACATACTATATTCCAGAAATTGTTCTAAGTACTTCAGATAGAGCAGCAAACAAAAAGACAAAACAGCCATGTCCCGAGGGGCTTGCATTCCAGTGGTTTCGCTAAAATTAAGTTCAAAATCCCAATTGTTTAACCTCAAATACGGCATTCTTCAACAGCCCTACCTTATTCTCTATTTCTTACATCTATAAAACTGCCAACAACAACAAAAGTTTCTTGTGGCACAGGGGTTGAAAATCACTGGGGTAAAGGATAGAGATGGAAAAGGTGTGTTTTGTATATGATAAGGTAGTTGTTAACAATAATGAAGAGACAAGGATAATCAAAATCCTACAATAGAGAAGTAGCTAAACAGGCTACTGATCACCCTTATCCTATATAATAAAAGCCTTATATGCAAATCAACCAAACGGCAGAACGACTGGTCGCTATGACGTGCACTAACCACCAGGGGTAGATGCTCAATGCAGGAGCTGCCCCCTGGTGGTCAGTGCACTCCCACAGGGGTAGCACCGCTCAGCCAGAAACCGGACTCATGAATGGTGAATGCAGTGGCGGTGGTAGGAGCCTCTCCCACCTCCATGGCAGTGCTAAAGAGCAGCGAGTAGGCAGGCAGTAAGGAGCAAGGGGTCCCGGACTGTGAGAGGGTACAGGCCGGGCTGGGGCCCCCCCCCCCCCAGTGCACAAATCTTGTGCACCGGGCCTCTAGTAATATAATATAGGTCACCTAAAAAAAAAAGATATGCACTGGAAGACATGGAAACCTAGTCAAGATATAATAAGTGGAAAGACAGGGTACAAAGCAGTATGTTCCATTTATGTAAGAGGGAGTGGGAGAGAGAGAGGAGAGAGAGAGGGGGGGGGAGAGAGAGATGGAGGGAATGAGAGAGAGAAAGTCTGGAAGGATAAACAGAAAATGTTTAGAGAAGCTTGATAGTCTGATTCAGGTAACTTTTCACTTTCTTCATTAACCTTCTGTAATATCTGAATCTTTAAAACTAGTGTCTTAATTTTGTGATTTATTTATTTATTTTTTAAATTGCTTTATTGCTTAAAGTATTACAAAGAGTATTACATATGTCTCCTTTTTTTTCCGCCCTTAACAATCCCCCGGCCTCCCCTACCCCCCAGTGTCTTATGTCCATTGGTTATGCTTATACGCATGCATACAAGTCCTTCGGTTGGTCTCTTA
>NW_005360891.1:4368530-4443773 GCF_000412655.1 Myotis brandtii | reverse complement strand
AGCTCTGCCTCTGTATCTATTTTTGTTCATAAGTTTATAATGGTATTTATTATCCATGAGTGAGTGAGATCATGTAGTGTTTTTCCTTCATTGACTGACTTATTTCACTTAGCATAATGCTCTCCAGTTCCATCCATGCCGTTGCAAATGGTAAGAGTTTAATTTTGTGATTTAAATAATAAAACGACTCCCATTTTAAAACCAAAAAAAAAAAAAAGTCAACATGAACCCAAACCAGGAGCTCTCCAGCGGCTATACCTGGAACAAGTGATTTGTGAAATACTACGCTGCAGTAAAAAAGAAGGAGTTCTTACCATTTACAACAGCGTGGATGGAACTGGAGAGCATTATGCTAAGTGAAATAAGCCAGTCAGAGAAAGATAAATATCACATGATCTCACTCATTTATGGAATATAATGAACAACATAAACTGATGAACAAAAACAGACCCAGAGACAGAGAAGCATCTATCAGACCGTCAAACCTCAGAGGGAAGGTAGGGGAGGGTTGGGGGTAAGGGGGAGAGATCAACCAAAGGACTTATGTGCTAGCATATAGGCCTAACCAATGGACACAGACAACAGGGGGGTGAGGGCATGAGTTGGGGGATAATAGGGGAATAAGGACACATGTAATACCTTAATCAATAAAGAATTTTTTTTTTTTTTAAAAAAAGGCCTTTCTATTTGGGCTAGAAACTTCTTCAACCAGCATCTCAGATTACTCTTCACAAACTGCTGAAGGATAACCTTTCGAAGCATATTGGTCTAGAATTAAAAAGCTAGTGTATAAATCACACTAGTTGTCTAATGTAGTTGATGTCTGCTCATTTCCTATTGATACTATGCATTCTTTCATATCCAGCTGGGCACTCGAAACAAAAAAACACTTCAGTGGCTCCTCAGGGCTCCGAGTCTCTAAGGGAGGGTTGCCAGTACCTTCAATTTGATACCTAAGGTCTTCTCTGGTCGAGACTTTACCCCTCTACCTAACTCTACCTAACACTGCTCCTCTGACCTTATCAAAGTCACCCAGAAATAGTCTCTACAAACCCCTGCATGTGACCACTTCTGTGCCAGAGTCATATTTATGAATCCTACCCACCCACAGTACAGTTAGTGAGTGAACAATACCTCTATTTGAGTGAAACACTACCTGGACCCAGGCCAGTTCAAAATTTTACATCATCATTGAACAGAAATAATGAGGATCAATTATTATTTAGAGCTATGTATATATGTTTTAACTTGTGTTTACACCTAAGTATTATATGTATATACGTATATCCCATCATTATTTTGTGAGATTTGATAGTATTTTTAGCAAATGACAATACTATTGTATGTTTGTGCCAAAGGATTTTACAAATGTCCTACAGAGATTTTGTTTTTTGAGCCAGAGCAAAATAAACAATAATTAAACCCTAGTCAAGTTTTCTTGGTTTCGATGATTACTAGAACTTATAGTTAACAGTAGGCTGAAGGGAGCGCTTCTAAGGCTGAATTATCACATGCAAGCTTGCATTTTAAAATTCTGAGAGGCAGGCTAAAACTCGCTAGTGATACAAAACTGTAGAAGTTTTTAAGGGCAGACTCACACTTTGGTTTTGGGTAACCTATGTGGAGGTGGGTTCACCAAGGAAAGGTAAGGTGTCAACCAATGGGAGTCCTAGGGCATGTTGTCTGGGTGAATTCAGCACCTTCCAGAGCTGATCTGGAGTTTTAATTTGATATCTGATCACTTTCTCAGTCTCTCCAAGACACACACACACACACACACACACACACACACACACACACACACACAGAACTGTGGGAGACTTTTGTCAGGTCTCCATTTATAGTCAAGATAAGAACACATGGGGCCCAGTCTCCTGGTCTCCTTAGAGAGAATTTTACACAGAAAGCCAAATTAGAATTAGAAACTAGGTTATATGGTGAACACAGAATCAGAGGAGGGTGAAAAATTCCAAAACTAAGTAGCTGTGACTGTTAGCCTGACATCTCCTGCCCCACGGGGACTGGATGAGGTTAGCCCTCGGGTGCTCTTGTAGGAAAAATACCAATTCCAACTCTGATTGTTGGATTCTCTCTGATTTGTCATGACTTCCCTTCTTCTTTTTAAGGTGAGTCAATACCATTTCCCTGCAGTAGCTTTAAGCTCACTGTTAGGGACAGACTTTCCAGGACACAATGATATTCTACAGTGTCTTTTGCAGGTAAGTCAGTACAAATGTTCAGCTGATATTAACTGAGTGACTGCTTTGTGCTGGGTATACTTTATACTTTTATCCTTTCACATGAGGATTAATGGCTAAGCCTCATATTTTACAATGGTTTTTCATGTGCTATCAAGGCAACAGAAATAAATACACAATTACAAATTCAGGACATAGAGAAAAACAAAAATAAGAAAACAAAAATCAACCCAAATCTTCTCTGAATATGACTACTCTTGATATTATGGTTTATATACACTTAGTGTATTCCTTAATAAAGTAGAAAATATTGTTTATTTTAAAATATAAATGTAATATCTGAACATATTCTTATAAAAATTTCAAATAATATGTGTAAAGTTTTTGTCTACAGCTCCATCTCATCTACCTCTTTAGAGGTAATTACTTATGTCAGTTTTGTACCCTTCAAATAAGTTTCTCCTCATGCATAAATACAAATGAAAATGAAAGCAAACTTTATGTTCTTTATAACATGTTTTCATATATATAATTTCATGAGCATTTTCCCATGCCATTATATAGTCTTCTCCAGTATCATTTAGAAGCTATTGCATAATATCATCAATTGTCTTTATGTATCTCTAAATGAGTATACAAGTATACATGTTAGGATTAGAATAAGGGCTACAATGTTTTTTCCTGACCTTCACCTCTAAGAACCTCATCAATGATCTGTAAAAGGGTCTGTGAATAAAAAAAAATACATTTTCCAGATCCATTTAAAAAAGATTTGAAGGTCAATCTTTTAGTCCTGGCAGCTCTTCTCTGTATTATTGCAGAAGTCTTACAACTGGTCTCAAAGCCTTTCATCTTGATCCTTCCCATGCTCTCTAAACTGCATGGTCCATGTGGCTCATTCAAAAACATGCATTTCTCCACACCTCCACTCTGGTTAAAATGCCTCCGTGTTCTCCCAACACATGAAGGACAAAGTTCAAACCAAACTTATTGTGGTTTACAAGGATTTTGAAGGTCTATCTCTCCTCTACCTTCTCCATGTATTCTCACCCTCCTCACACAGCTCCCATGACTTGTTCTTTTCTGCACATGGACATCATGCTTCTGACTTACCAAATGCCTGTTTCCTCAAGGCAACACACTCTCTCATTTCTCTGTACAGTATATGTGCTGCCCCCTCTTCTTGGAACACCCATTCCAACTCTGAATAGCTGCTGAAGTCTTATTCATCCTTTAAGGTTTCAAGTATAACCTCAAAGGACACCAGAGAGATAACTTTATGATAACACATATTGTGTATACACTTGTGGTTTTACTTGTCTTCTCCCACAATAAACTATGAACTCTTTTAGGCATAAACTATGTCTTATTCATCTTTGAATCAACAGAATCTAGAACTGTAGCTAATACAGAGCAGGGGCTCAATGTTCACTGTATAAATGAATGACTGGTGTGCTAAGTAAGTAATTTTCAGTAGGCTGAAGATAGCAAGTAAAAGCCAACTCAAGTATATATAATCCAAATACTGAAAATATAGCTGACTCATCTTTTCAGAGGGGTAGCTTTTACATCACATTTAGCTAAGTAGTTAAGATCCTACTTCCTTGCTATCCTACTCAAATAATTAAAACACACACACACACACACACACACACACACACACACACTTCTATATCCTTCTTGATCTTTCCAATTATTTTTTTGTTCTCATTATCTTGGAGACTCCTGAATATGAACACATGTTTAATATATTATATTGATAGAATAAAGTAAAAAAAGTGGTCTCAATTCCTATTAGTTTATTGAATGCTTTATTTGTATTGTGTGTGAAGCTAACTGATATCAGAGAACAAATTAAAAATAAAAACATAGTCATGATAAATCTTTTAAATAAAATTATTTGGAGAAAAAAACCTAATAAGGTGTAGAAATATTTCCTTAAGGTCCTGCCCAGATTAGGAATCTTTAAAACAAGAAGCAGAAGCAAAGAGTCCTAAGATAGTACAATGTAAACACTGGTTTATGTTTTGGCTGCTATGATTTAAAAATAGAAGAGACCAATATTTTGAAGACTGAGTAGAACTTGTAATCTATATATAACAGTGTTCATCCTCCTGATGTCTATATCCTCAGCATGTCCCATAGGAGCTGCTTACTCTCCTCTAAGGAGCAAGTCCCCTCTGAGCAGTTATTCTCTTGCACTGGGAAGTAGAGATGGAGTATCATAAAAACAGTTTTTCTTGACATCATTTTAAGAAGTTTTCAAATGAGGACAACTATTCTTCCGTGGAATCCCACAGGCATTCTGGGAGCAACTATGGATCAAGGACAGGTCCTCTGCACATTTAGGGGGCCTAGGCTTCCGGAGCAGGTATTTAGCTAGCATAGAATAGCAAGTACTGACCCAAAGCCAACAACCATATCAGGTTATTTGATACAGGCAAACTAAGGGCCAGCTTTCCAGTAATGCCAAGTATTTTTAATTAGATAAGAAACATTTAAATTGAGGCTGGAACAGAATATTTAGGTGGTTCTTTTTAATAGTGGTTCTGGCTCATTTCTGAAGTCCTTATGTATATTTAATTAGCCATAGCTTTCTCTATTTTGCTAATAAGTGTTCCAAATGGACCTTCACTTCACAAAAGAAAAGTCAATATATAGAAAGGCCAAAGTTAGCTTTGCATCTGACTTTAGTGAAAGGGAATTTGAAGTGTGAGTCATTACAAAGAATACTTCCTCCAGAATAACACCATGGGAATCCTGGACATTTATTTTTTGCCTTTAGCCAGCGTAGACGTGGCACCCATAAAGGATGATATGGTAGGACCTAAAAACAAATGTGATTCCAGAACAAAGTATTTGACTTAGGGACAGAAGTATGGAAGATGCCAGAAAATAAAAACAAAGTAACAACTATAACAACAAAACTCCAAAGAGTATGATTAGATGTCACCAAAAAGGCAGCCACGAAGTAAAATCATGGTTATCCTTTTACACCCATTTTTTCCCAACTAAGGGAAAAATTTGAGTAACATTTGATCAATAACAGTAAAGAATTATTATCCCACCAACAGTGCATAAAGCTTCCTTTTAGCCACATCTCCATGTTCACTGCAGCACTATTTAAAAGTCAACATATGGAAACAACCTAAGTATCCACCAATGAATGAACAGATAAAGAAGATGTGGTACAAATATAAAATTAAATATTATTCAGCCCCCCAAAAGAGTGGAATCTTGCCATTTGCAACAATATGGGGATGAACCCTGAAGGTATTATACTAGTGAAATAAGTCAGGAAAAGCCAAATATTCTATGATCTTTCTTATATGTGGACTCTTAAAACGAAGTAATACAAAATCAAGTTCATAGACACAGAGAACAGATTGGGGTTGCCAGAGGTGGAAGGGGGTTAGAGGTGGGAGAAATGGGTGAAGGGGGTCAAAACATTACAAAAATAAAATTGAAAATGTAATTTCAATAAGTAAAAGATTAAATCCTATTTCTTAGTAAATTTAGGACAATAAATAAACCTGTTATGGAAGAACAGACTTTAAACTACACCATTTAAGTAATTCTATAGTTCTGTAACTTTCTTTTCTTTAAGATAGGCAGCCCAATCCCCTGCATCCAGATTCTCACTAATTTTGTCTGCTTAAGAGACCGCCATACTTCTCACATTTTTATTTCTTCGCTGTATTGTGGGGGGTGGGGGCAAGAGTCCCTTTCATTATCCAAGGCAGTGGGAGTTGTATGTATGACAAATTGAAGTTTGGCCTTTAAACAGTAGACAGACTCTCAGATATGTGAACTTTAAGGTCTTACATACTGACAAGCTGAGCAGATTTTATTTTGGCTCTGAGCTCTCTCCCTGCCACCATATGGAACTCGTTTGTCTTTCTAACAATCACTTGAAGAAAATGCAAAATGACCCCCATGGTTCTCTTTCAGAGCCTGGTGGTAATGACTCAATCTGACGGAGTTTCCCAAGACTGCTGTCTTTTGGTTGCTGCTCCAGGGCAGTCTCTGCTTTACCTACCCACCCCTGCCCTGCGCTGCCCTACTGACAAAGCTGGGCACCATTAGCAATGATGGGTGTTACAGCATGTCTTTCTGTACTAATTTAAATGATATAGGTCATCTTTTGGTAAAAAGAAAGATAATACCTCTCTTGCCCATCTATATTTAGAGAAAATATTAGCATTTGTTTGGCATTATGAAGATGTTGAGTGGTATACAAATAATTAGTATTGTAGGAAAAAAGGTATGTATTCATTCATGTCTTAGCTATCTCTGTGAACTACATATACTATATACATAACAGGCATTCAATAAATATTTACTGAGTCAGTTATGAACTAAGAGTTCAAATTGTTTAGAATTTAAGTTTTCTTGATCTCAAAAGATGGTTTATACATAGTAACATTTTAACTCTAATCGTGTTGTACATTTCTAGTCCCATGAGCAATTTTTTCTGATTTGAACTATTAATGACTTAATGCTCTGCTCAAACCATATTGGGGTACTGCCATAATGAGGATGGAATTCGTTTGTGGCTGCCAACAGACATGTGAGGAAATAGCTCATGGAATAACCCATTAAAGTAAATCCTAGAGAGTTCATATGAGAAATGAGACCATCCAGTTCTACAAAGGGACCTACATCTATAAATGTGTCCATTCTATCGCATTATTCCACCTGGAACCTGGGCATTCATTAAAAAAAAGTTTCAAAAGTTTTATCTTCTTTGTTAGAGGAGAGAGGATTTATTGTCCAATGTTGAATCTTAGGACTGTGATCTCTGTTGGAGGAGGCTCTATTAAGTCTGTGTCATTATGTGCAACACTGTTTTTCACATGTTGTAGATATATAGCCTGTTACTCTGTAGTCAGTGTACCTATGAAAACATGAATGAATAAATGCCTATGATAGATAATTAGATAACAATGATATATACTCATAGACCCAAATCTGTAAGTAGAAGAAAAAGTTCAAAAGAAGCTTAAAAACAGGGTATAAGTAGGAAGATCCTATTAATGTACAATTTGACTAATCAAGAATTGAGGATATGAGATTTATGAAAACTTTAAAAAATATGTAAAGATCAGTAGATTTAGGTGGTTGGGTACAAAATAAGAATGAATGAAGGAAACAACTGCAAAAAGTCATTACCCCAAATTCTTCTTTGTTTCCTTCCTCTCCCCACTCCCTAATAAATAAATAAATAAATAAACAAACAAACAAACAAACAAATAAATAAAAACTAGCTTCTGAAGAATGTGTTTTGAGAGAAACACTAGCCCCTGAGGAGCTCACTTGTGCCTGGAGAGGAGGTATAACAGAACAGAGTTTGGAGCTGAAATTTCTGGGTTTGAAACCTAGCTCTGATCCTTCCGGATCCTCAGTTTCCTCATCTGTAAAATGGCTCTAATAAGAGTAATGTCTTTCTGTCATTATTGGGAAGATTAAATTAGGTAATACATATGAAGTCCTTAAAAAGACTGTCACATGTAAATACTTGATGAATATTAATGAAAACTTAAAGAAACTAGTTCCCTAACCAATAACCATAAAATACACCACATCTCAGTAAACATGAGTTAGATGAATGACAATATATATTAAACCAGTATCAATATATACGACATTGGTAGACATATGCAAGCATACTGAGAGTGATAAAAATAATGAGAGAGACATAGGTAACTAAGACATGCCTGTAGGCAATAAACTGGACAAGTTAAACATGAAAAGGGCCAATTTTCTCAAATTCAAAAGGCCCCATTTCCTTTGAAAGTTTTTTGTCTTATATAGAGCAAGTAAATGACAAATACAAAGAACAAGAAACTAAAGAACTGCTTTGCTGACTATTTAGATTAAGGTCTACTTTATTTTGAACCCAAATGCCTGAATATTGATCCTTTAATTCAAATGTTTATTCTTTAATAAGTTAAAATTCCAATCTTTTGAGAATGCAAGCTTTTATTGCCATTCAATAAGGTGCATTACTGACTGAACCCATCGTGTGTTCCCGCCCCCCTTTTTTTACCCCTATTTGATGCCAAGAAAAATCTCTGAGCAGATTCCCCATATAGACCTGTACCTTTATTTATTAAAATCTTTCTTTATCACATTCCATCTTCCTTAATTAGTGTCAGTTGTTCTCAGATGAAACTGGATCATTGGGGAATGACCAGAATTTGTGTATATTAACCTAACCATTATGCTAAGAAGGGGTGCATTATCTTATTTGCTTTTAAGCCTCAGATGCCCTGAGTTAGATATGTTATATATCTTTGAACATGTTCGGTGGAAGTTGTGCTAGTGTGAAAAAAAATGCTGGAGATAGTGAGAGCCATGGAAATCTATGCTTCTATTAAGAAAGATACATTTCCAGAATTACAGAGGGGGAAAAAGAAATTTCAGAAAATCCAGTTTCTTTTTTTCTCTGATTCTATTATTATTATTTTATACATTAGCTTTCATTATACATGCATACATTCTACACTAATTTTTCATCTATTTAAGTTCTGAAGATCTCTCTTTTGACTTAAAAATATTAATACAATGTAGAACTTTGATAAAGATTAGTTTATCAACCACCCAGTTCTTCTTAAACTCTTGACACTGGAAACAATGACTCCTATTTCAAAACCCCAGTAAAACAAAGTTCTCAGTGTTTCCCAATGACATGAAGATTGCGTATGTTCAAAACTCATGATAAATTCTTCCTCCAAAGAAAATACAGAACTCGCATACTGTTATCTCTGAGTTCCCATTTGCATAGTGATGAGAAAGTACACTCTATTCCGTAAATTAAAAAATAAACACATAAAAATACTAACCTATTTTCATGAAATCTATGACAATAAAACCATATTTCCCAAAGTTCAGAAATACAATGTAGTGATTCTGTTTTTAGTTCTAAGTAAAATAAAGTTCTTTCAGTATCCCTCTCCTTTTCTAAGAATAAAAAGTTAGTGCCAAAATGAATTATGTGGCACTAAGACCCCTGTAAAAAAAAATACAAACAGTCCTTTAAATGCATTTCAGTTCCCTTGGCGACACGTGTGGCTGACAATCAGTTCCAAGTGAGCGGCTCATGGACCGGACCCTCCTCTGGTGCCTAAAAGACCAGGCCAATGGCCATCTCAGAGAGTTTATAGGGTTGCTCTTTTACCAAAAACTAAGTCAAGACCTTGTAAAAGTTGTGATTGAAATTGGTGATTTTTTTAGTATAAACAAGTTCAAGGGAGGAAGGTTTGTTCTCCTTTTTATTTCTGTTTAAAGAGCAGCAAGAAACTTTATTTGCAGCATCCCCGAGGGGAAGACAGAGAGGAAACGGTGAGCAGAATGTTGAAAACCATTGAGAGACATTGCCTGAGGTTTTTTTTTTTTGCAGAGAGGAAATACTTTCTTTTGTTATACTTGGACAATGCGTCGCTATAAGTTCCATAAATAAAGCTCCAGCATGCATAAGCAGATTCTTCTGTTGACCAAAGTCCTCAGTGTGCTTATTTCTCTCCACCAGTAGTGTACGACAGTCTAAACTCCTTATCATGGAAAAAGCCCTCCGCTTCCTGCGGCACAGTGAACCCCTGCATAACAAGATGCATGCTATTCTCTAAGGCAGTCTCTCTCTCACTTCTGGGTCTTTGGTCACATTATTCCTTCTGGCTGGAATGTGAAGACCTTCCTGCTTCGCCACCATCCTCCATACGAACAAACGCTCCTCACGAACACTTACTCATATTTCACAAATCTCCAAGGAATTCCTCTAGGAAGCCTTTCCCAGCTTTTTCAATCTCTTCCAATGTACCCCATTCAAACTCAACCCTAGTCAAATGAGAACTTTTCTTGAGTGCCCAACTATAGCCTGATTACAAGGGTTCTTACCCAGGGACTGTGAGTATGGAGCTTAATCGCACATATGTGTAAGCAAAATTTTGTGCTTGTTCAAGTACTCTGGAGAGAAGATCCATAGCTCCATTAATTTTTAAAAAAGGTTTGTGATTCCTTGATAAACAAGGAAAGGACAAAATAAAAACAACCAATCAGACACGCTATAAAACATATTGCAGCTAGATATTTTGTTGTAAGCCACCTATCCCATGTTTTCTTCCTTCTCCTTAACTATTTAGCCCAACAGACCAATAAACATGGTGTCTCCTTTTAGTGGCATTAAAGTGTTATTTCTATATTAGCATCACCTGGGTGTACTTGGTAGGACTGAGGTATCTGGGTTCTAGCCCAAGATTAGAATATCTACATATGGGAGTCAGAAATATACATTTTAATGAAACACCCTAGTTGACTATATGAACACTCAAGTTTGGAAACAACTGAATAGCACCAGGAAAATAGTAGCAACCTGTAAATGCTTGGTTACTGGCTGGTTGGCTGGCTGGCTAATGAATGAATTCAGAGTATGATTGGAAAAGAATTATAATAATTTTTTAAAAAGTAATTTTAGTAAATTCACATAGATTAAAGCAAAATATCCAGTTAAAAGAGAAATAAAACAATGCTGGATATAGGACAACTACATATTTAATAATTATTGTTTATTAACAAGCCGAGGAAACAGTGACTTGATGTCTCTAGTTACCAGCATATCTTTTAGGTGAGAGGATGGTTAAAGAAGCACACAATATTCAGATGGAATTCTTCTGCTAAGGACACTATTTGTACTTATAAAATCAAATTATAAACAGGTACAACTATTTATTTGATCTTTAATCACATTTTTTATTTTAAAGCATAGGCCATTAAGATAATTATTTTGTAACAGTGATGGGACCTCTGATTGTTTACATAATGACTGCTGATCTTCAGATCTAGACAATTTTCTCTAGAATTGTTCATGAGGATACATAGGAGAAAAGGTTGTTTTTTATTTGTGGCTAAAAATGAATAAGACTAAAATTACTCTTTATCCAGCTGTTTATTTGAGCTTCTAACTCAGGCAGGTAATAAAATAGCACTTTTAATTCTTTTAATAGAGAATGAGCAGACCAGCATAAATATTGGCATTCGGTAACATTAATGCCAAAAGAGACATACCTAAGCGTGGAGTAAATGTTCAATTAATAGTAGTGAAAGTTGAATGTTATGATGCTACTATGTCAACACAAGGTTTGCAGTTGATGGATTTAATGCTGCTACTTGATACTTGACAAAATTATTTAATTTGGTTTTATGATGTTTACGGTTCATGTGTGTAAGGGTCTTGTAAAAGAAATACATCATCTAGAGAAAAAAATGACTATTATTTATAGGGTAATCTATATTTTATGTTGTTATTTTCATAATTTAAAAAAATTTACTCAAAAATATAACAAAACACTTAATTTGAAAAAATACTAGTATATGCACCCCTATGTTCATTGTAACATTATTTACAATAGCCAAGTTATGGAAGCAACCCCCAAGTACCCATAAATAGACAAGTGGATAAAAAAAGTTGTGGTACATATATACAATGGAATATTATTCGACGCTAAAAAAGAATGAATTCTTACTATTTGTGACAGCATGGATGGACCTAGAGGGTATTATGATAAGTGAAATAAGCCAGACAGAGAAAGACAAATAACATATGATTTCACTTATATGCAGAATCTAAATGACAAAATAAATGAACTAACAAAATAAAAAGAGACTTATAGATGCAGAGAACAGACTAATGGATGGCAGAGGGCAAAGGTGTTTGGGGGACAAAGGTGAAGGGATTAAGAAGTACTAATTGGTAGTTACAAAATAGTCATGAGGATGTAAAGTAAAGCATAGGGAATATAGTCAATAATATTCTAATGACTATGCATGGTGCTAGGAGGGTACCTAATATATCGAGCGGAAGAACACTTTGTAAAGTATATATGATTGTCTAACCACTAAGCTGTATACCCAAAACTAATATTAAATAATGTTGAATGTAAATTATAATTGAAAAATAAAATTTAAAACATATATAATGAACTAAATCTTGTACTTTCTGATGAGCTCTCAATTATTCACCCAGGGGGAGTTCTATAAAATCAAAGTTCATTGTCACATAGTGGCAGCTATCAAAATTGCAGGCAGAGAACCTAGTACTGTAACCCACAAATTACTTATCAGTGACAGTAACATGGCATCCTTTTCCAGGATCAGCGGGCCTATGGAATAAGGTATGTTGTATGTCTATCTTATTAACATTTTACTTCATTTGCTTGGCTTCATACAATATTGGAATTCTTGCATATCTTTTCAGAGTAAAGAAAAAGAGCCAGCAATTGAATACATTAGGGACATGAGTCCCATCCATGCAACAATACAAGAAACTAAAGGACACAGCACTTCATTAAAAACCTTACATGGAAATTATAATATGCTGCCATTCTATACTTCTGGGGACAGAAATGTTCACTTGTGGGTCTCTGAATTTTTGTCATTTAGATCCAAATCAGCTGTGTTTGTTGAGTGCATAAACATGCCTTTGTTGATGTGTCTTTCACATATTTATTAGAAAGTGCTTCCTCTCCAGGCATGTGTGAAACATTGCAGAGAGACCCCTGGCCTCTGGATGTGGCATTCTAACAGCAGGGACTAGCCTATTACAACCCAGAGGGACAAGTAAGGACTCGGATAAAGACACGCACAGAACCAGGGAGAGCACCTGGAAGGAGCTCCTTATCCAATCCCAAAACAGAGCTCTACAAACTGAGTTTAGACTTAAAGGCTTAAGGAAAATGAAGTCAGGCAAAGAAGTTAAACTGTTGAAGGATGGAAATTAAATTCTGTGGGGTTTTGTTTCACACATAATGTCTTGAACATTGTTGTTGCTCGTATTTAATGAACAGAGTAATCAAAACATTGAGCAAAAAAAAAAAAACCCCTTGATTGGAATGTGATACCAGACCTTTTAGATGGCTCTCGTCAGAGGCTCTCCCTAGGTGCCAGACCAAAGATACACTAGTGGTCTGGCTCTCCTTTGCTCTTAGCATCATGCCTTTCTTTATCCCCTTATACTCTATGCTTAAAGTATTGCTTCAGATTCCCTATAGATATATTTTATCTAACTTAATCAGTCCAGGAGAGCTGCAAAAAATAACTTTCCCAATAAGACATTCTAGGTCTTGCCCTAACCGGTTTGGCTCAGTGGATAGAGTGTCGGCCTGCGGACTCAAGGGTCCCAGGTTCGATTCCGGTCAAGGGCATGTACCTTGGTTGTGGGCACATCCCCAGTGGGGAGTGTGCAGAAGGCAGCTGATGGAAGTTTCTTTCTCATCGATGTTTCTAACTCTCTATCCCTCTCCCTTCCTCTCTGTAAAAAATCAATAAAATATATGAAAAAAATGTTTAAAAAAAGACATTCTAGGTCTACACATATGCTAATCCCAATTCTACTTCCAATGCTGAACCAGTTCTCCAGCTAATCCCAATTTGTCATTTTTCTATGGCAATTTAGGTCACACCTTAGAGGCCCTCCAAACTTCTCCAAATTGTTTAGATCCTCCTATTCCTTAGTAATATGTTCACGATTATGTCCATGATATTGCAATTACATGTCTGCCTGTGTACTATCCACCCCTCCCCTTATCCCATCACACATGTGTATACACATGCATGAACACACACAAGCATGACTATACTGAAATCTTTGTGGACATTTTATTTCAGGATAGCACATAAAAAAATGACAAATATGTTGTTCATTGAAGATACAGCCTTCATCTTTTCAGTGGTGAACAGCACTGGGAAGACCCAGAGCAGGGAGGGGATCACATGACATCTCCCTGGACTGTTGCCTGGAGGCAGTGCTAGCTGGTTCTAGCAACCTGTGCCAGCCTAAAGTTTCTAAGACAGCACTCGTCTGAGTCCTACCTGGCATTACACATGTTGGAGCAGGAATCCTCTAGGAATCCTTAGACCTAACAGCACTGGGGCATTTTTTTTTTTGTCAGCTTGGAAAAATACAGGACTCTAGAGACTGCCATTAATCTGCATTACAGTCAAGATATTTTTTTGACCCTCCGAAGACCTAGAGAAAGCACAAAGTAATGTTGTAACACCATGCCTTTTTTCTCTTGAATATATCATCTCAGTCAAGGACTATAAAATATCATTTTGTTGAATAAAACAATTCCTTCTCGGTTATAGGAAGTAACCCCTGAACAAAAATTATAGTCTAAATAAAAATAATACACCTCCCAATTTGGAGAAATACTTTGAAAATACAAATAAAACTACTTAAAGCTTTGAGTTTTATATCTGGGCTAAAAATTCAAGCGTATAAAAACTGCCAGGAGATTCCATATATATATATATATTTTTCTACTTTGATCGTCCAAGAATGCTGTAAGAAATAACTTTCCTCTTAGACTTTCAACACATCTGCTACTGGTTCCAGCCAGGACCATGTAACCCAGAGAATCAGAGAAATGAAAACCATTTCACTAAAAAGAGTGAAATAAGTTTTACAATACCTATAAAAATGCATGGTTTAAATTTATATGAAAAGCTCTAGAGAATTCTTTTCAATCCACACTAATTTGTTTTGTCCTTGAAATACATACATGGCATGGGAGTACTTTAATCTCTCTCTCTCTCTCTCTCTCTCTCTCTCTCTCTCTCTCTCTCTCTCTTTTAAAAAGGATTCTGGAATTGAAAAGACTGCTTCCTTACCTCCTCATTTTACTTCTGCAGACTTGAGACTTGGAAAAGTGAAGTAACTTATCCAAGGTCATTCAGAAAAATATCTACAGACCCAAGTCTAGAATTTGTATCTCTTGAAAAGGGGGCTTTGGAGATAGGTACAGGGGGTTAGCCTGGGATAAGCTGCCACTGCCCTTTGCTCCCCAGGTTCAAGTGTCCCAGGGACCCTTAGAGTTTAGGACAGTGATGGCGAACCTATGACACACGTGTCAGAGGTGACACGCGAACTCATTTTTTTGGTTGATTTTTCTTAAATGGCATTTAAATATATAAAATAAATATCAAAAATATAAGTCTTTGTTTTACTATGGTTGCAAATATCAAAAAATTTCTATATGTGACACGGCACCAGATTTAAGTTAGGGTTTTTCAAAATGCTGACACGCCGAGCTCAAAAGGTTCGCCATCACTGGTCTAGGAGATGCATGACTGTGGGGAAGACGAGGGAGAAGGGAAAGGGCCAGGTGTGTTCCCAGGAGGGAGAGCCCTGTGCCCTAGCACTTGTGAGATTTTGATAGTAGAAGTGAAGCAACAGCTGGCCCTCAGACCCACATCAGACATGGTGATGTTCAGCAGCTGAGGTGCCCTCCCTGCTACTCTCCCTCCAGCTTGCCTTCCTCAGGCTGTAAAGGGCTCCAGACCCACCACCAGACGCTAATTGCACAACCCCAGGTAACGCAGCTACACTGAGGGAGCAGCTTTGCTCAGATCTCCCCCTCTGTGTCCCACTTTGGTGGCTGGACGTGCTGGATTTCTGTGATTTCCCTGCAAGCTCTTGGTTGTTCGCCGTCATGCCAGCTCTTAACCATACGTTTTAGGAACCCTTTCTCTGATTTTCTACCTTCACCTCCCAGACCTCCACTTTTCCAGCTCATCTCACATTTATGTAAATTTAAATTTGTAGAACAAATCCCTTATTTCCATAACAATCAGCATGTCCCTGTTTCCTGGACTCAACACTGATACAGGAAGTTGGTTTTATGGACAGGGAAGCCAGACCTCACTATTCAGCAGTTTCCATAGCTTCTGATTCCTATTCCAGATCCTTTTCCATTAGATTGTAGCATCTTTCCAACCTGACAAGTTGTCTGTTATTTTTTTATAAGCCCTTATTTTGGTGGATGTATTTTTTTATTTTAATCCTCAACTGAGTATATTAATTTTTAGAAATAGAGGGAGAGGGAGAAAGAGAGAGAGAGAGAGAGAGAGAGAGAGAGAGAGAGAGAGAGAGAGGAGAAACATTACCTGTTGCCTCCCATATGGCCTGACCAGGGATCGAACCCAAAACCTTTTGGTGTACAGGACTATGCTCCAAACAACTGAGCCACCTGTCCAGGGCAGGATGTATTTGTTTGTAACTCTAAGTATTGGGACCAGCAAAGTTTTCAAGAAAAGTAAAAGGTCACTGTAAGCCCTAAACTGATGGACACTCTTACTGAAGTATTTATTATAGAGATCAAAATTTAATCATTTATCAGAATTAAAGGGCCACAAAAATAAAAAATAATTGTGTACATAAAGGTAATTATATTCTATAAAATAATTTCTGAGCTGCAAGAAGCTTTACAAATACTTTAATTTATAGGACAGAAAATGGAGATCCAGAGAAATGCAATAATGTGTCCATGAACATTCATATTATTAAAGACAGAAATGGGATTAGAAGAAACATTCTATCTCTTAGAATATGTGCTTTGAGTATATTTAATTCTCAAAATTAATGAATGGATTTCCCTTTATTGAGGGATAAATATATGATGAGAAGTTAAGCGATCAAAGCTCAAATCTTGACTTCTACTCGTATTATATCTGTGACCTTGTGCAAAGTACAATGCCTTAATTTTCTCATGTATAAACAAGGTGTCTGGTACATAGCATGTATTCACCAAATATTTAACTATTAACTATTAGGCCATAATTTGGCTAATTTAGGTATATATCTTGAATTTTGATTAGAATGGTTCCTAACCTCTAGGCTTAGACATAATGGAAAAGGACACACACACACAAATACAGTTACTTAAAAATAAAAACAAAACAGTTGTTAATGAGTTTATAATAGAATATGGATACTAAGTAGTTAGCCACAGAGAGTTATGAATATAGGAGAACACAGAGCATCCAAATTAGCCTGACAGCAAGGGTGATGCATTTCTCTGGCAAATCAGAGTAGGGAGACATATATGGGAGTGCTCTCAGGATCAATCCGTGTGGCAAAGGGAAGAAAGCATGACTGAGCAGAGGGAGAAGGCTCACATCACATACAGTCACAGTGAAAACCTCAGCTAATCTCACGTGAAATTCTGGACCCCAATTGGGGCAAGGGGATCTTTATATTGACCCGTCATTAAGAGTAATTTCTCTGCAGGAAGGAGCAGCAACTTTGGTGATGTGACTTTCTCCAGCCACAGGCAATGCCCAGGTAGGGGACTTTGACTATTAGCTGTTAGCCAGCAACCCAGGAAGTGGGAGGAGTGCATCTGAAGGGAGGTGATGGGTTAGTGCATCACAGTATCTTCTATAGTAGTTATCAGGGAAGACTTCCTGGAACAAGGGAGGATCTTAAAGATTTAGACGATGTGTCCAAAGCTGGGTTTATGTATATAGGGTAAGGATATAGCATAAACAAAGGCATGGATGGTTTAAGGAAATTGCAAGTAATTACTGAAACACCATCATAATGAAGGAGTATCTGGTTAGGTGAGGTGAGGGTGAGAGTTTGATAGCAACAGCTGAATAAGTAGGTAGTGGCCAGGTCATGAAGAGTTTTAAATGGCAGACTTTAACATGTACATATTTTACATTGTTGAAATATATGAAGGAGAGCAGAGACCAAGTCAGACTGTCTTTTAGAAAAAACATCCCACAAAAGTGTGGAAGATATATTTGAGAGCATCAAGACTGGAGACAGGCAGGCTCTACA
Organism: Myotis brandtii; assembly: GCF_000412655.1. Classification (NCBI taxonomy): domain Eukaryota; kingdom Metazoa; phylum Chordata; class Mammalia; order Chiroptera; family Vespertilionidae; genus Myotis; species Myotis brandtii. The sequence goes on along the minus strand of NW_005360891.1, from coordinate 4,425,956 downwards.
ATAGTCTGGGTGTCAGATGACGAGGACCTGGATAATACTACCTCTCTAGAGGAAGTATTTAATAATTTCACACTGATTACATGTTATTTCACATGATGTGTTCATCATAACACTCTTACATTATTGTTTTTTCTTATTTATATTCTTCTGGGTTCTATAGATTTTATTTTCTACTGGAGAAAACGATTTAAAATGTCCTTAGAGGATAAAAAGAAAATATGTGTATTACATGTACATTTTTAAGCTTATCTATCCATTCACAACATTTATTTTTAATCAATATGTGTCTAGAGCAGCGGTTCTCAACCTGTGGGTCACGACCCCTTTGGGGGTCGAACGACCCTTTCACAGGGGTCGCCTAAGACCATCAGAAAACACATATATAATTACATATTGTTTTTGTGATTAATCACTATGCTTTAATTATGTTCAATTTGTAACAATGAAATTGGGGGTCACCACAACATGAGGAACTGTATTAAAGGGTCACGGCATTAGGAAGGTTGAGAACCACTTGTCTAGAGCATGAGAATTTTTTTCAAATTAGATTTATAGATATGGCTACAGCTGTAAGATAAATTTTTAAAATATAATTTCTGTTAAGATAGAATATTAAAAAAATAAAACTCTCAAAGAACTTCTAAATTTAATTTGAAAGAGGAAAAATACAGAAAATGTGAAAATATAAAACAAAAACTTAGCATACATCCCAGAGTTTTGATTTCAGTTGAATTTGAGCAGGTCAATGACCTAACATCTCAATTTCTTCATCTTTAAAATGTGTCTAATAATGTGTCAAAAAGCCATTGTCAAGATTAAATGATAAAGTGCTAATGATCATTTCATAAGTTTTAAAATACTATAAAAACATCAGTATTCACACTTTAATAATTTATTTAAACAAGGCATCCTAATTTGGAGAGAAAAACAATGAGCAGAGAAGAAGCACCAAAAGGCAAAGCTGGACATCTGGAGTTCTAACCTCAGGCCACACATGCTTCGCTGGGCCTGGGGAGCCGCCCTGGGCAGGAGTGAGTGATGATACAGGTGGAGAGGGAAGTCACATGGGTGTCGCTTCCCTTTCCAAGCTTCTGTTTGGTTTTCTTAGTGTGCTTATTTTTACTAAGCTTATTTTAACTAAGCTTTCACCAGAGCAGGCATTATGTTTTAATGAGTTCTAATTTCCCGTTTGATGCCAACATGAATCTTAGTACTTAATTACACGAGAAGGCGATGATTACAGACCTATTTTCTGCTGAGTCTTGGCAGGAAAGAGGACCAGAGCCATCAGCTTTATTACAGCAGCATAATAAAGTGGAAACCACATTGAACTAGGTAGGAGTCACACATCCCATAGTTGAGTCCTTCTCCCTCCTTGGGAAAAATATTGCATATTTCTGAACCTCAGCTTTCTTTTCATTAAAACCAGAGGTTTGGAATTAAGTTATTAAGTTCCTTCTGGATTTATAGTGCTGATTCTCAAGGTTCATAATACTCCAGAGAAATAAGAATGGGGATCCCAGAGTGTATGCTTCACTCTAGCCGGGAAGACTTGCTTTTTAAAAACTTTTTATTAAATTTATTGGGGTGACATTAGTTAATAAAATAATATAGGTTTCAAATATACAATTCTAGAATACATCATCGGTACACTGCACTGTGTATTTACTGTCCAAAGTCAAATCTCCTTCCATCACTATATATTTGACCCCTTTACCCTTTACTACCCTCCACCCCTTTCTGTCTGATAACCACCATATTGTTGTCTGTGTCTATTAAATTTTGTTTGTCTTGTTTGTTCATTTGTTGCTTTTGGTTTTATTCCCCACATATGAGTGGAATCATATGGTTCTTGACTTTTTCCATCTTTTTGATAATAGATCTATGGGTCAAGATCTGAATCCCACAGTGTTGAAGGAATAGGAAATGCTCAGTGAGAGCAGTGGAGGGGGAGCAGTGAGACACTCAAAGAGGAGGTAAGTGTTCTTTCTTCATGTAGGTGCAAGAATGACATTCCTACCATACACCCTAAAGCCTACGTCAGATGCTCACAGTCCTCCTAAACCTGCCCAAAGACTCTTTGTCCCTTTAATATCACTCCAGCCTCGCAAGCACACAGATGCATGCGCGCGCACACACACACACACACACACACACACACACACACACACACACACAAGAACTGAGAGACATTTTGGAATGGAACCAAAGAAAATTCTTCAGGAGCCTAGAAAAAGACTGGACTAATTATTTGCTAGTCCCATTGTCAGGCTGTCTGACATTAGCCAAGTTTCATATAGTTTCAAGTTTCAGGTCAAAACATTTATATAAGAGTACCCCTGATGTTTTACAGTGGTTTTTCTTGTTATGAAAATCTCAAAATATTGACCTCCTTGGAAACATTTCTTCTTACACTCCATTGCATTTTATAAATGTCTCTTTGGTTTCTTGAGTTGCCATTATGTACACCATCCTTCGCTCCCCCCATGAGACTATGAACTCTTTAGATCTATTTCTCATCCTCTGTTGATGTGGTGACATCATTACTGTTTGTTAAGAAAATGATTATTATGTCTCCAAGGATCCAACCCCATACATAACCCATTAAAATAAAATGTGATGTGTTCATGAAAATGTTATAGATTCAAAGTCCATGCTATGTCTCAAAAAGACAAATAAGCAGGAGAAACAGTTGAATTAGGTGGTGGGGGCCACACAAGTTGGAAAAAAAGCAGAAGGCGCTGGTTGCTTTCACTGTATTTTGCGTGCAGCAATGTGCCAACCCTTTAATGCACACAATCGTGTTTCCCTAACTGATGCAGCACAGCCACAATACTCAGAGTTTAAAATCACTGCAACTCTCATTTACTGATTACAAAACTGAGGTACACACAATTACTAATGATGTGCCATGTACCAGGTATTGCATAAATGGGTAGTGACATAAAAGTAACTACAATGTATTTCCATATGTTTAGTGATCTAGTTAGTCACAAAGCTGGACTGTGAGGCCTGGGAGACTATAGACCTCATCACTCACCGCAAAATTGCTAGTACATAGCAGAGTTCCCAGAACATAGAGGTAACATAGTGAGTGTTTGTGAAATGAATTTACCATTTACTTGCCTAACCATTTTCAATGTGTTGTTATTTTTAGTATATGAGCTGCTCATTGAAAAAAAATCAGAGATGCTAACAATTAAGAATATAGATTGTCTACTTTCACATCTGCAATGAAGAACTGTATATATCGATGCCATTATGTGGATTTATTTTTGCTTCTTACATTATTTACCAAACAAATCTAAATTATGCTTCACCTCAATTTTTATGCCAATTCATGCAAAAATATAAAATTTTACTCCTCTTTATCAACTTCAAAATAATGTGAAAAAATAATAATTTAAGAAAAGTAAATAAATTACGTATAAGTAGAAGATCTTTTGATAGAGGGAGTATTTATTTCAAGCCATTGCATTTGAGTCAGTTCTCTGTCATCAGGTTTATGTTTATGAATCCACTGAACCTTTCTAATAGTAACAATAATAATAATATTGTGCTTGACTTAATTCCTTATCTTCAAAAATTTGAGCCAACATCAAGATAATCAGTCTGTGAGAACTTTTAAGAAGTCTTTATAGGTTTTTTTTTATCTCTTTGTCAGAGGCCTAGAAAAACAACCTGATTTTCAATTTGAAGGATGCCTTTCATCATTTCTTTTTTTCACACTTCTCCACTAAAACTAGTAACTGGCCAAGGCAGTTAAATACTACAGGGAAGGAGGACTTACCTATAGTTTTGCTTTTCATTTCCTATGTGGAATCTGTCGTATTGCGAATAGGCTTGGTTTCCCTCCCAGTCCATTAACTGGATTCTGAGTGTGTACTGCCTTTGACTGGTCATGGCAAAAATAAACTCATTCCCCAGCCAGTATTCACCCGAGGGATTTCCAAAACCCTGCGAAAGAAGACAGAGATGCAGTTGTTACTTCAGAGAGAAAGGTTTTTCATGTCCAGTACTTAACTATGCTCTAAATGATAATTAACATTTTTAAAAGTAAAAATGATTTTTCACATTTTTACACACAGTCTTCAATTACTTACTCAATATTTCCCTACTGTTTCCTCCCCTCCATTGAGGGTTACATCTAATTCTTATTAGAGTAAAACTTTATATTCACATCTGTGTAGATTAGATGTTTTTTGATTAATCTGGTTAATAAGTTTAATCAGTAAAAACTTTTCTATCATAGCTTGCTTTTAAAAATGTTTATGAAATACTAGTTAATGGAATATTTTAACATAATTAAATATTTCCAATGAATTATGAAGGTACTATCATAGAATTATTTAACAATATTGTTATTATTTGTGTTTTCATTATTATTCAGTAGTCAAATCATGCACAGATAAAACTTAAACAGATTATTAGACCTTTGACTGCTCTAGTTTTAACATTCTCATTATTTAAAATTTAATTTTCAATTGCAGTTGACAAATATTATTATATCAGTTTCAGCTGTATAATACAGTGATTAGACATTTATATACCTTCCAAAGTCTAATATCCATCTGACACCATACATAGTTATTACAATATCATTTACTATATTACCTATCCTGTACTTTACATCTCCATGACCATTTTTATAACTGGCAACTTGTACTTCTTAATCTTTTCACCTTTTTCACCCCTCTCCCCCAACCCCTCACTCATCTGGCCACTATCAATTTATTCTCTGTATCCATGAGTTTGTTCCTATTTTGTTTGTCCATTTATTTTACTTTTTAGATTCATACATAAGTGAAATCATATGTATTTGTCTTTGTCTGATTTACTTCAGAAGAATATTTTCCAGTTATACATTCAATAGGGGGGTTAATATCCAGAATATATAAGAAACGCATACAACTTAGTACCCAAAAATTACAATCTGATTAAAAACTGAGCCAAGGACCTAAATAGATATTTCTCCAAAGAAGACATACAGATGCCCAACAGACATATGAAAAGACACTCCACATCACTAACCATCAAAGAAATGCTAATTAAAATCACAAAGAGATATCACCTTATACCTGTCAGAATGGCGGTCATCAATAAATCAACAAACAACAAGCATTGGTGAGGATGTGGAGAAAAGGGACCCATTGTGCACTGTTTATGGGTTTTTAAATTGGTGCAGCCACTATGGAAAACAGTGTGGAGATTCCTCAAAAAATTTAAAAATAAAACTACCCTACAACCTGGCAATTCTATTTCTGCATATTTATCCAAAGAAATCCAAAACACTAATTTGGAAAGATTTATGCACCCCCATGTCCGTAACATTCACATTTTAAATAGCAATCAGAATAGCAATTGTGAATCTAGGACTATAATCATTCACTGGCATGAGTTTGGATTTTGAGGCTGAAGATTGAACATAAGAGCTAGTGAGTGAAGCTAGTGGCTGCTCTATACCTGAATCTCAATGTCTGTATTTTCTTTAGGGCAATCCCAGTCACAGGTTGATAAGTGTTCAAAACAATATCTTTGTGAGGAATAAAAATGTTGTCTCCAAAAGAAAGCCAACTGTTAATGTTGGAGTTGTGAGAGGAAAATAAAGAACCCTAAGTCATTCTAGACTTTGTGTGTTCATAATTGTCTCAGAAATAATTCCTTGGTAACATGTGAAATTCAATGTCATTTTTGACCTACAGGTTAGTCTTCTGACCACTATGAGCTCCTTGAGGACAGAAGTTGTCTTGAATTTGTGAATCCTCATAGGATTCACATGCCAGTGAAATACTGGCATATCCAGACACACTTTTAAAGCTATTCTCCAACTTAACTTAGTTTTTCATTAACTGAAACCCTTCGTCAGAATGTTCTGGGTATATAGTCCCCTGAAGACCGTCTATCTATAGCTCAGAGTAAAGATGTAAGACCCATTTAGGTCAGTATTTCAGGGGCTCCTTTCTTTGTTCTTAAGATGCACAAGTCATACTTGACAAAAAGTTCCACAGGAACAGGAAATATTAAAGCAAGCTAGGATGTGCTAAGTATTTTTACACATACTTATGACAGTTGGTGCCACATCCCAGTGAGAAGGGAGAAGCTTACCTTCTCCAATGAATAAGCAAAACAGAAAGTTACATAGGACTGAAGTCAAAGCATTGTACACTCCCAGTTGCTGTAGCCGCTGGGAAGAAAAAGAAGACCGGATGCTCCTTGCATTTCCTCTCAGCTCAGACATGGCAAAACCCTCTCTGTAGCCACTTGACGATTCCCTCTTCCATGTAGTCAGAAGAGATTCAGCAACTGCACTAAATGTGAACAGGAGGCTGGGAATGATGAGGTGTTAAGTTTTGGGTCACATATTTCCATGCTGCTGAAAGCATTGCATGGATAAGACTGTCCAGCTCCCCCAGGGAAATGTGCAGAAACCTTGAGCCTCAGAAATGGATGAGTGTTAGTATCTTTCCTAAAGCCTCCATCCCCATCTTGGCATGCAGGTTTGTACTTCCCTCTAAGTGAGATTAACATCCATTCCTAAATGGCTGGCCTTTTTTCTCACTGAAAATAGAGGAAGAAGCAACTGAAATGTAAGCAACTACATTTGTTTTGAGAAACCAAAATTCTGTATCATGCACCTTCCTGAAAAACTATCTACACATGCTCTTATTGTGGGAGCAAAACCTTGGGCTACAATGAATCAAAATGGCTTTTAGAGAGAGAGAGAGTGTAGGGAGGAAACCTTCTAATGGCTGAAAGCGCAGTGATGCAGAAACAACTGTTCCATCATAAAGATGAAAAATAAATGAAAGAAGGGGAAATGGGTTCCCACATTAGTAAACTGTCTATTGGATAATTTATCAGGCAGACCACGAATCTGATGCCTAGCAACGAAGGCTTGGCTTTGATTAAACAGCTTCTACTCTCTGTCCCGTTCTAATTTGAAGCCTTTCTGCCACATATGTGCTGTGGACTGTCCGACATTATTTCTGAGCCTGTTTCCTTCTGCAAAATATGGATAAAAATGTTGTTTCCATATAGAATGTTTTAGAGGAAATGGAAATAATAGACTTAAAGCATTTAAGTAAGTGTTGATACATGAGAAGCTCTTAACAAAATTCTAGTTGTTGTTGGTATAGTTAAAGTATATGTTACAATACAGAGTAAATTTCTGTTTACTTGCTTCTCTCCCATGAGATTGTGAGGTTGGTTACTTTCTACTTTGTATTAGAAAGGGAACAAAAATAATAACCCAGAATCTTGTTTTAGCCTAAAAATTAATAAGGAGATACATAAAAAGTTTTTGGATGCTAGGAACTAATGTATTCTTATGACAAGGATGAGTGATGGTTTATACAAATAAGTACTAGCATTTTAATCCTAGAAGCTAATCTTTATATATAAACCCTAATATGCAAATAGACCAAACGGTGGAACAACCAAACAATCAAACAAGCAGTCGCTATGACATGTGCTGACCACCAAGGGGTGTGCGCAGAACATGGTGGGCGTCGGCTGTGGCAGGTGAGCAGGGATGCCAGGTGAGCGCCAGATGGTGAAGCAGGTGAGCGGGGGAGCCAGACCAAGGCGGGGCGCCGGTCACTGTCATCGGGGCGAGCCTCTGGTGGTTACTGAAAATTCTTTGCTCCTGTGCGCCGCAGTCCCGCCCAGTGCTTGCACCAGCTGCTGGCACCAGCCCTGATCACTTGGCACCATCAGCGGGTTTGAATGGCTGCTGCTGGCCCCGATCACCCCTGAGGACTTCTCCACCTCCCCCTGATCCTGAGGGGTGATCGGGGCAGCAGCTTGCACCCGCTGACAGTGCCAGCCCCACTCATACCCGCTGCTGGCACCGGCCTCAATTGCTCTGCACCGTCAGCTGGTGCGAGTCGGGGCTGGGGCTGTCAGCACTTGGGAGCGGTTGTGGCGGGAGCAGGGCTGTCCCCAGAAGGGGAACTGGGGGCTGTGGTGGGAGGGGCCAGGCGGGGGCTTGGAGGATGGGCTGAGACCCACCCCTGTGCCCACTGCAGCCTTGGGGCCGACAGTTCCTTTCAAGGTGCATGAATCTGTGCACTGGGCCTGTAGTTATTGAATAAGAAATCAAAACCAACAGGTTGCAATTTGGGCTAATCTATGACATAAACCAAAGGGTAGACTACTTTCTTATTCTTACTTCTGGTTCCTAATACTGAAGAAAAGCTGTCTCCTTCAACTTTTCTCTGTTCCTGCTTAGTTTAATCCTGTTCTCTTTATATCTCATAAGTTGTAGGATCTAGAAAAGAGGTAATTTTTGAGATCTTAAACCCATACCAATAAATTGATAGCTCTGACAGTTGCTTTCAACCAAGAGTGCATATCAAAAACAGCTGTGGAGCATTTAAAAATAGAGATGACTTGGTTTCCCCGAATGCCGGTTCTGATTCAGCATGTCTGGGTGGGTTTAGAGATCGCACATTTAAAAGTTTCATAGCTGAGCCTGCTGTATACCAGTGGTGAAGAAACATACAATCGTGATGGGAAATAGCTATTCCTAGGGCAAGTTAGAAGGAATATCTTAACCAGATCAAATGATCTAAGTGGTACACAGGGAAGAGATAGGTGTAAAAGCTCATATTATATCCACGTTCATATTAGAAGGCAAGTTTTGATTAAGTATTATGGATTGTCCTTTAAAAATTCATATTCACACTTGAAATACAGAGATGGACATTAAAAATAGGTTTACACATTATTGCATATATAACAGCTTGCCACAGGTCTATATTTTACTCCAAATAGCCTGTGATATCCATAAAAATAAAAATAAAAATAAAAGCTTGAACAAAATTCAGTGCTGATACTGAAAAAGCAAGTCCTAAGTGAATAAACAATAGTAATAAATATAGAATTTCTTCTTTTTCATAAATGAAATCTAAGAATGCTATAGCATATTATTTTACAAAAAATACTAGAGGCCTGGTGCACCAAATTGTGTGTGGGTACGGTCCCTAGGCCTATCCTGTGAACAGAGCCATCTTCTCTGGCTGCCAGCAGCCAGCCCCGGCCCCGTCCCCTGCACCCACTCGCCGCCACCCACCCCGGTTCCTGTTCACCATCCAGCAATGGGAGCCTGACGACCAAGGGAGGGACTGAGAGGTTGGCCATTCCTGCCCGCTTGCTGACCCTACCTCTGCCGCCGGTTGCCCTGTGTGTGGGGCGACTGGTGGGGCGGCGGCCTTGGCCTGGTGCCGCCCTCATCCCCCGCCACCCACCCCGGGTCCCCGTTTGCCATAGGCAATTGGAGCCTGCTGGCTGGGGAAAGGGACCGAGAGGTGGTCAGTGCACCTCATAGTGACTGGTTGAGCGGTCGTTCTGCCATTATGGTCCCTGGGCTTTTATTATATAGGATTGCTTAGCTACGCCAATCACAATCACATGAAAGATTTTTATAACATAATTCAGGTAGGTTATTATTTCTATTTCTCCTTTAGCTCTTTAATGAAAGGCAAAAAGGCAGTAAAATTTAACCTAAACTAATGCTGGCTTAAAATTGGCCTTAAAACCACATTTTGCTTTAAAAAGGCACACAGAGGAAAGACCAATATCCATTAATTTTTGCCAAAATTTGCAGAAATGTTCAGTTGTGGTTTCTATTTTTCCAAGTTAATAAAATCATTGTCTCAGATTTTGTTTTGTCTGATAAGGCTCATAGGAAGTGTTGACTTTTTATAGCTGAACACAATTGAAACCAGACACAGTCCATGTATCCTAGGGGTTTCATCACTTTTCATATAACTAATTAAAGAAAACAGATAAGAAGTCAAGGTTACTGAGCTGCGTTGTTCAAAGGTTCTTTAATTCACAATTCAATCGTGTGTCTCCTCTAACTGCTGAGACACTCAGCCCAAGAGAGATCAAAAGAATGATTTCTTTCCACATTTTAAATTTCTTATAGATTTTTCTCTTTTTAATGTGAAGATGTTAAAATGCAGTTGAAAATGCGCTCTTAATTTCTTTCCAGAAACAAAGAACTCCCAGAAGGTATGGTGCTCAGACTGAAATATTTGTATTTATAGGAAGCTCTGTTTATGGGGGTAATTTTTTTTTTTCAATACAAAGCCAGGTTGTCTCCAGGGCATTAGTCACTACCTTCTATAAAGTTAGGCCACTAGGGTACTGTTTGGAACTCCTAGCTTGATTGGACTTTATGTGCAATAGTACTGCTGATAAGTGTTATTGCTGGAGGCCACTAAATAGTATCCTCATGGCTTGAAGGAGTTAATATAGTTCCCTAAGTGCCTCGTTAAAAGGGCCCACTCCAGACTTCCCTCTCGCCAAACATCTTTACAAATCCATAAACCAGATTTTGCTGAATCTCCTCATAAGGAAGTTTAAGTGAAAACAAAGCTCAGGTATAAGATCTTTGCGGGGTTAAGGCCAATGTTAAGAATCAAATGAGTAGTAAATCCTCCATATTGAGAGGTTAAAAAATAATAATATATAATATACATTTGTAATTTCATGTGTTGATAATTTTAACATATATTTTTCTGGAAACTGGATGAGGCAAGAGGCAGTCCTTCGGTATCAGCCAGTATGAAGGGAAGGAGAGAGGAGAGGCAGAAAAGAAGGCGGGGTGGAACTCTATTTCTACACTCAGAGCCAGGGAAAGAAGTGAAGCGTCTTAGGTTATACTATGGTAGATTGGTGAAGACTGAGGAGGAAGTGGTGCATGCCAAGAAGTTTCTGTTTTCCCAAAGGATGTACACGCCCCAGCAGCCAGTTTTGAGGTGGGTGTGATTGAAAAGAACTGGCAGAAGGAGTCTACAGCCATTCTTTGTGGAGTCATGTTTTGTCTGTAGGTGAAAGAAAAGCTCGGGGGGAGACAACTGAAACACTTCCCACCATGTGTTTTGGTGAAAGTTAACCACGTTGTAACATATGATGAATTCTTTCAATTAAAACAAAACAACAAGAAAAAAGTTGTCAGACTCATTTTTGCCAAAATGTTTCAGAATTTTGGAGCTTATCTCATTTTCTGCCCATGCAGAATTGACAGCTGATAAATTGTTCTAGTTTGAAGAAAACATGATAGTCTTGCTATTTTAAAAAGGGAGAGGGGAAATGTCATAAAAACTATGATTAGAAAATAATTCCTTTTCATTCCAATAATGAAAAAATGCATGACATAAAATGCATATAAGTATATATTTGGCATATAAGACATAAATCAATACCAGACTTCATATGTCAGTCTCTCTTACTTATTGTGACTAGTTTGTTATGGCAGCAGATTTCACTATTTTGGAAAGTCATCATGATGACAACTTTATATTCATTTTTCTATTATCATTAATATTCATAATAATGTACTGTAGATTTGCCTAAATCTACATGTATAGTTTGATTCTCAGATGACTATTTCACATCCCATTTTAGTCATGAAAGTAATCATGAGTTAAGGTGTTTCACAAGATAATATTTTTGGCAGAGTTAAGTAAAAATTTGTCAGTCTTTGGGTAATAAAAATAACTACTGTTTATTAAACATTCAGTGCACCAAGTGCTTTATTTGCATCTAATCCTCACAACATCCTTTGCAAGGCAGGTGAGGTATTATTTTTACTGAGAAAGTTAGGTATGTGTGAAATGATTTGCCAGAAATCACTTCATTGAAGACTCCAACAGTTAATATATTGCAAGGCCCTCCTTTAGAACTTAGGTTCCTTTTCCAACCTATCTGTTCTTCGAATCAGAAAGAAACATAGAGCCCAACTGGAATTTCAACATTCCAGTTCTCCACAACAACCCTGAAACATGGTGCTTTACCTTCCACTGGCTGTTTCCACTGATGAGGGTCCTCACCACTTAATAGGCAGCCCATTCATGTTGGAAAGAACCATTAGAGAGTTTTGCTCAGACGTAGTCAAATTGGGCCTCTCTGTAATGTTCCTCCACTCATTGTGGAGATTCCTTCTTTAGAACAATGTTGAAATGCAGATTCTAAATCAGGAAGTCTGGGGCGGAGCTTCAGATTCTGCATTTCTAATAACTCCCAGACAGTGCTTGTGCTGGAGTCCCTGGATCACACTTTGAGTAGCAGGTTCCGGTACTACATACTTCTATCCAGTCAACTAAGCCACTAGCAGACAGGCTTATACCTTATTCTTTTTTCTCCAGGTTAGACACCCAACTATTCACTTGCTCTACATATGGTTTCTCGATACCGCCCATCCTGCTTGTACCCTCTGGGATACGTTCACTCGTTGGAAAATCTCCAGAATTGAAAGCATATTTTTGATGTAACCAGACCATGGCAGTCACCAGTTAGATTCTGAATTTTTGCAACTAAAAACTATTATTAAGTAGACTGCGTATATAAGGCTTTGTTTTTGTTAGTAGCTAGCAACATAAAATGAGCTTATAACCAAGAAAATCTCTCCATATTTCAAATACTAGGTTCTTAAGCTAGTCACCTTTATTCCATATTCTCAGAGTTAATTTTGGTCTAGGTAAAAGACTTTACTTTTATCTCTGTAGAATTCTGTTTTGTTGGCTTCCTACCTTTCTATCTTGGGTTTATTGTTTATTAAAGACATCAAGATTCCAATTTTGTGAAACTCCAAACTTTATTAACCAACATTCAGAGTGTTCAACTAAGTATCTGATAAAAATGTTGTAGAAACAGAGACACCACTTGAGACTTCCCTTTATTTATTAAAACGCTTTGTTTACTGTTATTCAACCATCTAAGAACCTACTGATGAATAAACTGTAATGTTGACCAACCACAGTTTTTACACACTGTTTGTAAGAAAAAACTCAGGGCATTTCTCTTTACCTTTTTCTTTACCTTCTTTCTGAGAGAGGAATTTATCAAAAAATGGTCAAGAGAAGAATTATCCAGACTTAGATGTAAAAAATTAAGAATTAGTCCATAAATGAAAATCCCCTTCCATTACTTTGCTTTGACATTCTGTCAATAGATTTTAATACTTAATATTTTATGCTTTTGGCATGTGATTACTGGATTATGAATTATTTAAACCATCTACTATATTATCTTGGAAAAGTTCATCTTCCAACTTGTTCATTTTCCTCTTAAAATAGAGACAGTATTAACTATAATTCACTATAGGTTTGATATAAAAATTAGAAAAGAATTTATTGCCCTGACCGGTTTGGCTCAGTGGATAGAGCATCGGCCTGCGGACTGAAGGGTCCCGGGTTCAATTCCAGTCAAGGGCATGTACCTTGGTTGCGGGCACATCCTCAGTAGGGGGTGTGCAGGAGGCAGCTGATCGATGTTTCTCTCTCATCGATGTTTCTAACTCTCTATCCCTCTCCCTTCCTCTCTGTAAAAATCAATAAAATATATTCTAAAAAAAAAAGAATTTATTATAGGGATGGCACATGTTAAGCATTGAAAGGTTAGCTGTGAACATAGTGATGATGATAATGATGCCTGCTGTTATTATGGAGATCTCGATGAACCATGCCTCACAATTTACACTCTTGTGTACTCCTCTCATCTTGAGTGTGGACTAGCCCTGTCATCAACTCATCAACTTTAACCAAAAAAAAATACAGAAAGAAAGAAAGAAAGAAAGAGAGAGAGAGAGAGAGAGAGAGAGAGAGAGAGAGAGAGAGAGAGAGAGAGAGAGAGAGAGAGAGAGAGAGAGAGAGAGAGAGAGAGAGAGAGAGAGAGAGAGAGAGAGAGAGAGAGAGAGAGAGAGAGAGAGAGAGAGAGAGGGAGGGAGGGAGGGAGGGAGAGAGAGAGAAGAGAGAAAGAAAGAAAGAAAGAAAGAAAAGAGGGAGGGAGGAAGAAAGAGAAATGTAGTGAATGTAAAACCATGCTATTTATGGGTCTAATAAACCTTTAAAAAGGCCTGGAAGATTCTATTTTTGTGCTTGAAGGATGCCAACTGCCACATAAAACGTCCGCTGACCCTGGATTACGGTACATGGAGAAGTCTAACCCAGTCACTTGGAGGAGCTCTCAGTCAACAGGCAGCAGTAACTTGCCATCCCTGGGGCCATCTAGTAGCTGTCCTGCTCCATAACCCACAGCCCTGCACAATTCCCTTGTCCTGGCTCATGTACCCAGCCTAGGTCTGAGTTCTAGCTTCCCCCACCCTCATTCAACCAGGAACAAATCCAGGCAATACATAACAGTTCACCAAAGAATTTCAGTAACACATTTTTCTTTCTAATGCACACATGGAAACAATTTACTGAAAATGATTTATGAGTGTCTTGTGTTTAATGAAAATAATGTCACTAATTTATCATTTTATTCTTAAATAACTAAAAAACATCTAAAAATACAAGAGTTTATCACATAGTGTAGTAAAGATAACCTCATGATAAAACATCAAAAAACTACTAAATTCTTCCATCTTACCATTTTATATTCTTTCCAACCTCTTTGGAAATCCACACTTCCATCTTCACGATGCTGTATCACAGTCCAACCACCCCCATTAAGATCCATATTGCAAAATACCTGACAGAAAAGGGGGAAATAAAGTCAAGTAAAAAATTAGGTTTGTTTTAAATAAACATGTATCAGATATGTTTTAAAATAGAAATAAGATAGATAGGCCTATAGATAAAAAGAATAAAAATTACTATGTTGAAAAATGTTAATTTAGACATGATTGGTTATTTGTCTTACATTTGAGTTATTTCTGATTAAATTCCATCAAAGACACATTAGTTACTTATAAACAGTTAAATCTGTCACCTGAAAATTGTGTTTCAGACTATTAAAAAATTTAAAGATCTTTGTTTTAAATGGCAATAGGTACTTGTGTATGTTCTATTTTTTAAAATATTACTAAAGTTTCCAGAAGTACAGACCATTTTATCACCAAAATGTAAGACTTGAGATTTTTAAATCTTTAGTTAATTGAAATGGCAATATAATCATAATAAAGTTTTAGAAAAACAAATTTTAAAAAATCATTTGTAGTTAGCTATTATATATTTCATTGCATATTAACTTTTATATACTTACATACTACAATAATTATTCTTGATGGTTCAGTGTTACATTAGAGGCAAAAATTTGTCCTTGGCATATGGAGAACACATTATTTGCATGAATTTTCGTCATGAACATTAAGAAGAGAATATGACATACTGTATTCCTTCTGACTGCAACAAGCATTTCTTTCCCATGAGGAAAAGTTATCCGACTCTTACAAAGAGTTATGCTTATTTCAATTATTCTAAATACAATAGTATTTATTTAGAAATTGATTCATTTTCCTCAGGTCCACCCAAGGAGAGAAGCATATCTGTAATGGGATTATCTTTGGAGAGCAATCACTGTAATTGATGCAGCACGAATGTGGCAGTTTGATTATTCAAGGGCCCAGAGATGGGGAACACCATTCCCCTGTCAATTGACTTCTAAAGCATTTTGGAGGCTGGCTAAAGGTGTAGATATGATGCAACAGCAGCAGACAGGCTGTGTGGACATAGAGCTAAACTGATTAAGGGAAAACTTCAAGCGTTTTCCGCAATCACTGTAATTGATGCAGCACGAATGTGGCAGTTTGATTATTCAAGGGCCCAGAGATGGGGAACACCATTCCCCTGTCAATTGACTTCTAAAGCATTTTGGAGGCTGGCTAAAGGTGTAGATATGATGCAACAGCAGCAGACAGGCTGTGTGGACATAGAGCTGAACTGATTAAGGGAAAACTTCAAGCGTTTTCCCTGAGGCATTAAATGTGGGGCACAGATAGCTAAAGGCTAGGAGAACAATGGCAAAAACTGTCATTCAAAGGACAAATTATCCATGTACTTCTTCAGAGTGAAAGGAACTAAAAGATACATGCCTATTTGTGAGCATATAAACAGGTAAACTACTCTCCTGAGGGCTGGCCTGGCCGGCCTCTAATTTGACAACAGCCACCCATCAGCATGTCTTCACAATCTCTAGGAACTGACTCACCTCCAAGATTATAAATGTGGAGTCCCCCACTCTAGTTCCCCCTCAACTAATTCCTTAACCCTTCTGTACCTATTAATTGTCCTCAACATAGGCTCCAGCTAGTCCTTTGTCTTCCTTAATTCTAATCCATTCATTCACTTATTTCTCACTCAACAAGCATTTTTGGCATTGATTCTGTGTTACAAATGGTTGTTAATGATAAAAAAAATATGGGTCATATCCTGAAAAATGCCTAAAAGTTTCAACAGTGACTACTCCTATGGAATTAAGAAGATGCAGGAGTCCACAATTTTCAGCCCTTGTGAACTGCAGAATGATGAAGACAGTGATCTAAATGAGAAATTTAAGGAAGAGAGCTAACATATGAGAAAAAGAAAATGATTATGGTTTTAAACATGTAGAGTGTAAAGTAGGATAGCCATCCAAAAGGGGGAGTTATTGATCAGTTAGAGATGATTTATTGAAGGTCTACCAAGGATAGACTATGGATCACAGAATAAGGGAATAAGAAAGGAATAGCCATTAACTATAGCATGCTCTTTTTAAGGGTCAGATAATTTAAACTCTTTACATGCATTTTCTAATTTATCTTACAACAACCCTATGATGTAAGAATGAAGATTATCCCCATTTTACAGATAAAAACCTAAGGCTTAATACTTCAATAATTTACCAATGGTTATTATTAATAATAAGTGCTGGACCCAAGATTGAACCTCAGGTCTACCTAATTCAAAATGGATTGGGAGTAATATGCTTGAAAATAATAGTTGATAGTTTGAAGGTGGGTTATCTAAAGATGAAAAGAAAAAAGTGGAAAGAGATATGAGTGGGGGAGGGGTAGGCAGGAGGACCCAAGAAAGGGCTTTGTAAAGCAACTGATGGAGATAAAATACATTAATAGCCTTTAAGAGGACAGGGACTTCATTTTACTTGCTACTTTTACCAGTTCCTAGAGCAGTGCCTAGCCCATAGTGTGTACTAAATGAGTACTTGTTGAATAAATAGAGATGCAAGAAGGAAAAAGAAAAAAGAAAAACTTGATTAATGTAATGCAAAACAAGAAGGGGATGAATTTTGAGTTGGGGAAGTGATCAACTTAATCAAATATTCCAGAGAAGTCAAGACAAAGATTAAGAAAATACACCCTCAAATTTAAAACGAAGGCGCTATTAGTGACTTTGAAGAGAGTGCAGGATTCCTGTGACAATGAAATCCAGATGGCACAGTTTAAAGAGGGAACAGGTGGTGATTCAAGACAAGTGGCCAAGGTGGAACTTTCCTGGTGAAACTTAAGAGTAAGTGATAATGTCAAGAATGTGGTTTGCTGGGGGAACTGATGGCACCTGTTTCTTAATTAAATGTTGCCCTGCCTGGACTAGCTAATCCAGAATTTTTTTTATAGATTTTTATATTTTGATGGACATTGATTGCCTGAAATTTTGTCAAACTGTGTTTGCAAACCTATAAAGTTCACTTACATACTCGGGGCTAAGAAATAACTCCATTTATAAATATAGTGTGTAGAGAAAACTACCCTGTACAGTTTTTATTATATTATCTGTTCTTAAAATTCTATGAAAAGTTTTAGAATCACTCACAAAGTTTAGAAAAAGATAACCTTCCTTTTAAACGAAGATATCCAGTGACTTAAAAATGCTAAGATGTTTTGAGAACCCTTCTGAGAGAAAAAGCCAGAGCAAGTCAGCTACATGGGAGATGGAAGTTACTCAGGAAGATACTGTTTGGAAGCTGAAGTGCAGAGAAATGAGCGGGTTGAGCATTTACTCTATAATTCTTGTTAGGACTCAATAATAACAGACATAACAGGCCCCATTTGTTATTTATGGGCATAATAGAACTGAATGGCACTTTGGTCAGGGGATGGACTTGGGTACTAGATTACCTGTGTTCAAATCCCACCTCTACTTTCTCTCTCTCTTAGATATTTTGCAAGGACTAAATGAGTCAATGCATATAAAGTTTTTAGAATTGTGTTCAGCACACATTAGGTTTTGCATTACTCACATCTCTTGGATGTATGTATGTAATATATAATATGTATTTATATTATGCACTATACACTCTGTACATATCTCATATATTACAGTACAATTTACTATTGTATATAACTGCATATAATGAATGTACAAAGCCAAAATACAGGGTGTCCAAAAAATGTATATACACTTTAACAGCTGATAGCTCAATTTTGAAAATGAAATGTATCTTAATAAACACTACCTTTATAATTATTCAAAGTGTATTTACACATTTTTGGGACACCCTATATCTATAAATTCAGTAAACTGTCCTTAAGATTACGACTACTAGCTTTTTGTTAATAATCCTGGCATTACTGATCTATGCACATACTACTTTTTATTATCATGCATATACTTAAAATGTTGGATTCACTCTAGGAAAAAAGAAACCGTGCTATTTCTAGTCAGAAGAAAAATAAAAAGCCAATGCTTAATAGATGAAGTAAGTTCAAGAAAAAAGGTGGCTGGTTTCAAAAGATTTGAGACATGAAATGACTTGAAAAGTTCATTTGCCATTATCGTGTGGTCTGCGCTATCTTCCTGTAGACAAGGTCTTCCTACATTTACTATGCTGCTTGCATTTATTGATCATATGACTTGGGCTTAACTCTATCCAAGAAAAGATTGAACTGGCTCCTATCCCAGGCAAGGTCAAAGCTTCCAAGCATTAAATACCTTTTAACATAATACGGAGATTTAAACCCAAACAAAAAGTGGAAATTTGATTCACATAGTTCTTATTTTTTATGCTCCATACAAGTTGGAATGATTAGACTTGTGGATGTTAATTATTTTTCCATAACCTTAAATAAAAAAGGTTCAAAACATTTGTCATAGTCCTTTTCTAAGAATTGGGGAAATTGTGAACTCAGAAATAATTTTTTAATATTTTACAATAAGGAGATTTATAATTTAATGTTGTTTTTTTTTTAAAATGAAAGTAAGCTAGGGATAGGGCATTTGGTTTCAGAAACTTATGAAATGAAAGAAAAAAAATCTCATTTCCAGCTACTATGCATAGAAGAGAATTCAGAGAGGAAAATACCACAAGCTATTAATAATATCAAAGTAAAAAAATGTATATATAATCTAATTCTCATTGTCTATGTACTTGAAAAATTAAGTAGTCCTAGAAAAGTGCCTTTGGCTTCCACATTACATTTGAAAATATAACACTTTTCTAACCTTTGCAGACATCCTTTCTTGGCAGGGAATGATGGCGGTCAAAACTGCAATTGCATAAAAATTATCTATACTTGCAATTCTTACTCTGCCTAAAATAGTCCAATTTTATTGATTGGCCCATATCCCATATCATAGATATTTGAACTTTTCGTTTTCTTTTATTTTTATAAAGGTTTGCCTTGAGTTTCTGATCCTTCCTACAACTTCCACAAGAATCACAATGAGCAAAAATTTGCTAAATAAATCCAAAAGTATCACCAAACTTTATATCTACAAAGCACAATCTACTTGGAAGGATGAATTTCTAAGCACTTTTTATAGAATTGAAAGAATACCAATGATTTCTATAAAAATAGAAGAATAAAATGGATTATAGGGTGAAAGGGTGGCTTATAATCAGAGCATAAATCAATTTTACATAATTTTTTATAATAAACTATTCTAAGTCACTCATATAGGTTCAAACAGTGCTACTTTAGTCACCACTTAATAAGTAATTATCATGCTTGGCCCCTGTTAAGATCGCATAGTCTGCAATTGATTCCTTTGTTACAAAGTCTGTGTTCAATATCTAATAACTATATGTTTGGGGCAAGTTATTTTCCTAAAATACAAATAATGGGAGCATCTATTTCGTAGAGTTGTTGAAGAGTAAACATGTGACTACATATGAAGTTCTTAGAATATGACCTGGCAAAATATTAGTGATTAATACATTTTAACTACTGTGTTAATCAGCTCCTAAATGACATTGGGGGAATTCACACCATATTTGTTCTTACTAATGCCAAGCTATGTGAATATAATAATGGTTTTAAAACAAAATGTTCAACCTACAAAAAAATGCAGATATATCCAGCTAAAGTATCCATCTCCACATTAGACCATTACTACTTGTGAGAGGATTCATGATCATAAACGAAATAGATAAAACAAGGGAATGCACACCGAAGTCAAGAAGTTATCAAAGTCTTTCTCCCTTCTGCTCAGTTATCTCCCCCCTCACCATACTCTGCCATTATTTCCATTAAAACTAAATCTGGTAACCGCCCTGACTAGAAGAGGAATGAATGGCCATGGGGCCATTTCTACAGTGATAAAAATTTGCTTGTTACAGGCTGTACTAATTTCACTGCTAATCTGTTCAGGCTACAATGTTTTCCTAGGCCCAAATCTCAGAAGTTTAATCCAGATATTTAACATTTGTGGATTTAATATTTCAGATTTTATTTATTCAGGAACCCTGAAGCTCCATAAGATGCAAAATTCATCACTCCTCAGGGGTGTAAATTTAAATCATGCAATCCTGGTGAAACCAACATAGGAGTCAGCCACTGAACTAATGAACTGGATCCTCCAAGCCACTCCTTTATATAAATATGAAAAGCACATTTATTCAAGTTAATGAGTTATTATTCAAGTTTATGAGTTTGAGCTGTTCAAGATAATGAGTTAAGATTGGCTATTTTTCTTCCACCCTAAAAGGAGTGTGGCTCTGCAAATGGCCTATGCATCATTTGTATCTCAAAACATTTTGAACTAGAATAGAGTTGTGGTTGTACACGAATTAAAGGTCGTGGAATGATCAAAACTGTATTTGTAAGGTCTGCACCATGGCCACAAGGCGTATTGGTGATGGAGTGAAAAATATTCTAAAAGTGTGCATGTTAATCTAAAAACTTTAAAACTTATTTTATTTTTATATTCATATATATCATAGAGTCATTAGGAGTCTAAGAGGAGGGTCACAGTATTTTTAGTTAACTGTATTGTCCTAATCAAGCTATGTTACAGCTGAGCTAACAATAATTTAGGGGTCCTTCCAGGTCTTGGGCGGGACTGTGAGTAGTTACATACAGCATTACGTTAGCTCCACTACTCCACCCCAAGACAGTTTCTGGCCACTTTACATGCTCTGTGTAAGGTGGCACTATGTGCAGTGTTTACATGCCTGTGTGTGTGTAAAATGAACTGAAGCTTAAGTATGATTTTAAGATATCAGCAAGCACAGTAGGAAGGCTTAATGTCAAAGGATTTAAAAGGCTCTTCCTATAACAGTGATGGCGAAACTATGACACACGTGTCAGAGGTGACACGCGAACTCATTTTTTTGGTTGATTTTTCTTTGTTAAATGGCATTTAAATATATAAAACTTGTTTTTTAAAAGGCCATGAATCACTTGATTCAGTGACATCTTTCACTGAAGCCCAAAATGAAAAAACAGGTGAAACCAAACTTCTCTAGTAGGTGTCCTGGTAGCAATGTATAGACCTGTGCCTGCCACCTCTTCTCCTTGTGCTTTCTCCCCCACCTCCAGCTATATGCATGGTCTCTTTTTAGGGTAAAATTTTGTCCTAACAAAGGAAAAAAACAAACATTAAGCTAACTTAAACCACTAATCCTTACTGAAATCAGTAGAGAGAGAACACGGGTAGAGACTTTCCACCTTGACAATTGTGTGACATCTGACAAACTGTTTCTAAGATTCATTGCCCTGGCCAATCAAAGGAATTTAACAACAGGAAGACTAAATAAGTTAGGCTTACTTATGATGCACTACATAGAAGTGTTAATGTTACCATCAGCTGAACATTCATTCATTCATTCATTCATTCATTTCAGCACATACTTCTTGAGGACCTATGATGAGCCAGAAACTCTGCTGGGTCCCAGGAAATCAAAATAGAAAGGTACATACAGTGGAATACCACTTGGCCATAAAAAGAAGGGAATCTTGTCATTTGCAACAGCATGGATGGACCTTGAGGATATGATGCTCATAGAAATAAATCAGACAGAGAAAGACAAATATCTTATGATTTCACTTATTTGTGGAATCTAAAAAATAAAACAAACAAAACTCATAGATACGGAGGACAGATTAGCTGTCAGAGGGAAAGGGGTTTGCAGGGTGGGCAAAATGGATGGAAGTGGTCAACCATATGCTGATGAGTAGACATTGCAGTGATAACTTTGTACTATATACAAATATCGAATTACTGGGTTATACACCTGAAACTAATATAACGTTATGTACCAATTGTACTTCCATTAAAAAAAGGAAAATAAAAGATAAAAGGATACAAGTCTTGGCCTTGTAGAAGTATGAGGAAGTCATACAGGTTTGTTGGAGGGAACCAGGGAAGGCCTTCCAGGAGCATTTGCAGGAGCCCTATGAGGAAGTCATACAGGTTTGTTGGAGGGAACCAGGAAAGAGGAAATAGGGTCAGGGCTGGTTTAGGGGGAAAAGGGAAGAAAGTTGTTCCATCCTTTGAAGAAGCATTGCAGAGGCAGCCTGGCTTCTTGGGCTCTAGGGCCGTGGTTGGCAAACTGCGGCTCGCGAGCCACATGCGGCTCTTTGGCCCCTTGAGTGTGGCTCTTCCACAAATTACCACGTGCGGGTGCACACGTACAGCACGATTGAAACTTCGTGGCCCATGCGAGGGGCCAAAGAGCCGCACGTGGCTCGCGAGCCACAGTTTGCCGGCCACTGCTCTAGGGCATCTAGCTGACACTTTATATTGAAGAGCAGGGCTCTCCTCAAAGGTTTGTAAAACCCTGCTTCAAACAGACTGCCTCTATCACTACACGTCTACAGTATAATTATCTGTGTATTTGTCTGTCTTCGCCACACACTGGGAACTGTTTGTTCTGTATTATGTCCCTAGTCAGTGTATTTGCTAGTATTTGACTGGCAAATGAACAACATACACTTAATATGTATTGAATGAAGGAACGGATTGATGATTTAACGGATAAATAGGGAGAAAGAGTATATAGAAGAGAAATGACAGCAGGAAGATAATGGTTTCTTACTTCAAAGTTTACTTTGGATCCTGTTCAACATACTGATGATTCCTACCCTCCAACCCACTCTTTTAGGTAAATACGAAAAGCAAATCCTTTTGTGTTTAAGATAGAATGTGTTTCTCTCACCCCAGCAGAAGCAGTGATTCTGGAAATGTGTCCCTAGCCCCCTCTGCACAGTGTCTGGACTGTGGATGACGTGTGCCATCTGGGTCCTTGGGACTCCTTCCCGGCACTTGAAGTATATATGACTTCAACATGCAATCTGAATAAGGCAAGCATTTATAAGCAATGGGACATTCTAGGAATGAGAAAGAATAAATAAGAAAACTTTGTGTAAAAGAGGGATGGTAGGTGTGGGACTTGGGGGAGGTCTGTACAATAGATTTTCATACTTTATGGACCTGGGAAACAGAGTATTTTTTTGAGAGAAAAGAGCTCAGGCATATATATTTTCAGTTTAACAAGCTCACAAATCAATCTGATTATTCAGCAATTCAACTAGGTTCTGTTTTACATCTCATAAACAAACACTTCTGGTTTTACCTTTTTGGGTTCTGGCATATTATTAATATAAATAGTGTAGATTCCACTTTTATTAAAACCAGCTTGATATACATCTGCACAGTCTCTAAATGGTTCCTCTTTTTTTCCTCCCTTTAGTAAAACTGCAAAAAAAAAAAGATTGCAATATATGAATAAAAGTATCAGTACCATTAGTACCCAAATGGACTTCAAGTATAACTAAGCAAGTCTTCATTTCCTCCAAACAAATGTCAATATTGCATTTAATGAAAAATTTATCATAAAGACAATACTAGATTTTGAGGTGACTTACAAAATTACAAAGCTTAAGAAAAAAACCTGCAGAGCAATTTTCAACTGAATACTTTTTAAATATTTTGCTTAATTTTTTAAATCTTGTTTTTCTCTAAAGGTTCTCCAGAACATCAAGTCAACTGGCATGATTATGTAATACCTCTAATCAGTAACAATTATGTCAATATTCCTGCAAAATTTCTAAAAAGTTCTTACCTACATTTCATAGGAAAGTTTTTTAAAGTGCGGAAGCATTTTTTGGAGGACAAAGAGATGAAGATAACAAATTCAAACATAAAAATACAGTATGGAGACTTAAAACACTAAACGTAGGCAGGACTGTTCTTTCCATGGCTTTAAAATTGAAGAAGTTCTAGAATTTTTAAATTAAAAAAGACAATCCCCCAAATAATTATATTCAGAAAGTAGAAAAGAATCTCTGACCTAATTTAACTATCTAGAAAGACGAGGAAACTGAACTTTGTTCTTTATTCAATGCCCTATAGTTAAACTATTAGGTAGATAATACACACAAAAATGAAAGTAAGGTTTGAAATTAAATGATATAGGGGAAGAGTTCCAAAAAAGCTGTAAATCCAGTGGAAAATAAATTTAATTGGAGATAGTCTTTACTGAGAACTTTATTTTATTTACTAAGCTTCATCCATTAAGTTCTTATTAATGAGATCAAGCTATGAAAATTACTCATATTTAATAGTATTTAGCTGTGGGTGGTATATTTATAAAATATTTATGATGTAGTATTTCCTAATAAATATATATTATTTTAGTAATTGGTTTCATTAAACCTTTTCTAGAAGATTAATAAGTTTATCATCTTGTTATAATTGTGTTATTTAATAAATATTTACTTTTAGTCACTGAGTTGCAATGGTCTTTTATAATAAAAATAGAAAAGGTAAACTATGAATCAGTGCTTTTAAATTCTTTGTCAGTCTAAAATACTAGCCTGATTTAAACTTAAGATGCACGATGTTACTAATTTATAGGCAATTAAAAATAAACAGTCTAATCTTGGTAGAAAGAAGGACTATCTCAATATAAATATTTCAAATTTTCAGAAATACCTATATTTCAAGAAAATGAAATATCCATATCAGACATGTTGCCATAACAAAAATTTAGAATTATTTAACAGTATCATGGTTTTTTTCTATAGCTCATGTCTGCACTAGTGGTTTTACCTACTTGTATTAATAATTACATTTAAATACCACCATTACAATTGCAATATAAACACAGAATAAGTAATCACAGGATTGCAGGTTCATATGATAATGAAGAGGTACTGTACAGAATATATGCAAATAGCACCAGAAAAATAAATACTTACTCAAAAGCCATCTGAAATATCATTGGGCATGTCAATAAATTATATAAAGGTGTTGTCATTGTCAAAAACATCAATGCAATTCACTTGTGCTTGCCTATTTTCAGCTAATGGACTGTTATTTTCCACAAAAAAATGTTTTAAGTTCTAAATGCTTGATTTTCTTTTGTTGAAATGTGGAAATAACCAAATTAGATACCAAAAAAAAAGTTGAAAAGAAATACCAACTAAATTTATGATCTCTTAAGAGGATGAACAACACAGGAAGATGTGGTCAACAGAAAATCAATGACAAACCCATTTTTCTTTTTGGGGTGAAAGATAGTGTAGGTCATTTATCTAAGGAGAAAATGCTTCTTCTCATTGCATATACCACTTCCTGCCCTCCCTTAGTTAGTTATCTAGGGAGAGTACATTCCCTTCCCACTCTTCTGCCACCTCCCTCCCCTTTTCTTTTCCTCTTCAGGAAGGTGTGGGTAAAGAGGCTGTTGTGTGGGAAGAGGGAAGCTATTTCATACACATTTTAAATAACCGAGAAAAATTGTTATTATCTTGTTTTTCTGCAAACTAATTATATACAAATGATGTCCAAACCATGAATGTTATCATTGTTATGAATGTTTACAACTGGAAAAATGGCTTTAGGATTCTACTATAAAAGGTACAAGTAGTTCTATGATTATACTAAGGATTCATTGCTATGGCAACATATCTAATACAGATATTTGATTTTCTTGAAATGTAATTTGGTATTTTTGAAAAACTGAAACACTTGCAGTCTTCCCGGAAGAAACAGTCCTTTCCTTCTAAGAAAATTAGATTGCTTGTTTTTAATTAGAGTATTAAAAGATTTTAGAGTATTAAAACATTTAAAATCAACTTAAAAGCTTCATTCACAGCTTACTTTTGATATTTGTATTATATAATGTGGTTTGAAAAGGGCTCCTTCTGTAAGAGTAGACTGACCTTCAGAGTTTTTCTTTCTATTTTGATCTATAAAGTGGGGTGGTAATATATATTTCTGAGGCACGAGTATGAGTTATGTAACAGAGCCAAGTGATTGAATTACAGTAAGTACTCAAGAAATGTAGTTATTATTGTTGTTATTATGGTATTATAATATTATGGTATTAAATTATTATTAATAATAGCATTACATTATTATTTTCTCTTATGGAAGGATACTAGCAAGCTATGGAAAGCCAGCCAGTCTAGTTAATGGAGTGGTGGATCCTGTTGTTTCCTACCCTCAAATACAAATATTATAGCTGACTAAATGCAGGGCAATTACAATTGACTGGTTACTGGTAGGATTAGAACTGGACTCTCCCTGTTAAAGTTGGCTAATTGGTGTATTTTATTCATTGACTACATCAGGTCATACCATCATTGCTTAAGTCTAAAAAAACCCATAAAACCCAGTTAATCTAATCTTGCTGTATACTGTAAGCTTTATCTGAATAGTTAACACTTAAGGATTATTTCAGATGAAATGATATAGGAGGTATATACCAATGTTGATTATAGAGGTTTTAATCTCATAATTTAAATTTGCAAGACTAATTATTTTCTTCGTTAAGTACCAGAGAGTTCTGAAATTCAGTGTTATGATTAGCTATTGTTAAGACTGGACACATAATAAACATTTTCAAACATAGAAAGACAAGAACAAAGATGAATTCACTGAAGATTACAAGTGTCAGAGTTATGGATAAATTTTTGTAGGATATCTTGAAATTAAAAAAGATGGAAGATGTAAAAAGAAAAAAATAAATAACATAAATGGAGCCACTTTAAAGTGGAGCCGAGCTGCCATCCCAGAGGAACTGCCTTGCAAGTCTTACTTCTCCAACCTTTGGAATGTTAAAACAGGGCAAAATAACCTGTGGACTGGGCCTACAGTAACAGTGTGTCCCAAACACCTGTTTGTAAAGATACCAGGAAGTCAGATACTAGGACTACTGGACTGATGGCTACCCAGGCTGAAAATTGAAAACACTGTTTAGAATTAGCATCACTACGTTAGCTTATCTGCACCAATAGAAAGGCCCTCCTTCTATTGATATAATTCCCCTTCCCTTTCTCATAAGTTCTCTTTGCTTTGTCTTCTAATCAGAACACTGCTGGGTTTCTGCCTGAACCAATGCTTCCCAAAGAGCTGTTCTTTCTTGATTTCAAATAAATGCTTGTTGCCTCTCACTTTGGCCTTTTACTTTGAGGTTAACAAAGAATGTCTGGAGGAATGCATGGTAATGACAAAAGGTAGATAGGGGAAACCTGATGGAAGAGGATGAAAGAAGCACCAACTGGACAGAACTGGGGAGAGTGATCTGGAGACCTGATAGAGGGTTCAGCTATCTGTCAACGTGGTTAGACTTCTTTGTAATAATAAACCGGTTTAAAAGCAGGCATTAAAAAATAGATTTTTGAGCAGGGCCTGCAGACTGAAGGGTCCCGGGTTTGATTCTGGTCAAGGGCACATGCCCAGGTTGCAGGCTAAATCCCAGTAGGGGGCGTGCAATAGGCAGCTAATTAATGATTCTCTGTCATCATTGATGTTTCTCTCTCTTCCTCTCCCTTCCTTTCTGAAATCAATAAAAATATATTTTTAAAAAATAGATCTTTGCATCTAAAAGTTCCTTCTTTGACCACATACTCATTGTTTCCTCTCCCATTCTTTAATGCTTCATGACTTCGTCTTTTCTCTAAGTGGAGTCTAGATCCCATCATTACTACCAGTCCCTTCCTAGCCTCCATTTTCTTTTTTCCTAACTTTGATCTCAGCTTTAGAAAGTAAACAACAGTTGAGAAGAGATAACATCTGAACGAATAAGGCATGTAGAAGAGCATATCTGAACTACATTTCAAGTGCCTGGTGTGCCAATTCAAAGACTTTACCTACACCACTATCAGCAAGTAAAATCATTCTTTTCATTTAGTCTTATCTGAACAACAAAAATGTTCCCGATCTAAAGACACAAACAGGTGCATGTCTGTCTTTCACCAGCCAACATTCAGTCAATATGCAACCGGAGACCCTGACTCCAGCAGCTATTGACTTTATCAGGCTCTTCCTTTCGTTTGTCCAAACAGTTTCAATCCAGATGGCATATCTGCCACCAGGCTGACTTCAGGGAAGAACCATGAAAGTTGAGGCAGAGGGTCACTTCAATTCAGATGAACCCTCAAGAGAAAACTTCCTGGAATGTAGAATTGATAGTTATGAGTCTCAGCAGACCTAGTAGAAAACACAGATGGCGATTAGCCTTGCTATCAGAGACAATGTAAAAAGCCAAAGCCCTTGAATCCTACTCATTTCCTAATAAGCTGCTATAAAGAAATTGATTCTTCAAGCATTCCTTTTAAATCTTAGATGTGGCTCATCATTCATATCTCTCCAGTATTTAGCAAACATCAGAGTGAATGTGGATCAAGTTGCTGGTTTAAGGATAATAATCTTTGTAGTACTTTTTGGCCATCATCATCAAGGAGATTGTAGTACTAGGAATTGCCATAAATTTGTGATTTTCAATAGGACAGGTCACTGAAGTTCACTGAGCATATGGATGAAAAAACCCTGGCATATCTGACTATATGAAAACAATCAAATGATTCATTAGATTCTGTACACTTGAGACAGGTGTGCAGGCATTTCATGGAAAGCCCACTTAAAGAAACTTCCTAGAATCTTAATTTGTTTGAAAGGACTTTTAGAAGTGGAAGAAGGTAATCCCTTATACTTCAAGGCTGTGGGACGATTAAAGGAAGGTTTGCAGGCAATATTCAATATTTCAATATTTTGTGAACATGTGTTAAGGTGAGAGAGACTTAGCAATGATTTAATAAATACATAGCACATATATACATAGCAACACACATACATAAAACCTTTATGATTCTAAATTAAAAATTTCAAAGTTGATATTTTATCTCATATAAAACACTCGAAGATCATTTACTTGCTGCATTACTATTTAAAATTTTTTTTTATAAAAAAGGGCTGTTTACTCTCATTTAAATTACTTATGTGTAACTATTTTGTGGACAATCTGTCAGCTCTTAATTACCCATCATCTCCTTGGTGGAGCTATGAGCATGAGCTTAATAAAATCAACTAGCATTAACTGAACACTAATTATGTATACTCAACTCTGATTTCATGTGCTAAGTATGTTTCATATGCTTCATTTCATTTAATCCTTATAAACACTTTTGAGGTAGGTTTGTAAATACATTGCTTTATAAACAAGGAAACTGGGGCTCAGAGATACTACCTAACTTCACAAACACTTGTAAGGAACTCTTTAACTATGAAGCTGAGAATCTTAACTACTTCTTACTCACTTCTGGACTAAAGTCAAACTCAAATAGATCTTCAGTGAGACATCTGTCACAGAGTCCCCAGTGATACTTATCTCCACTGACAATGTCACACCAAGGGTCTTGAGTGAATTAGGACAGGTCTCAATTCTGAATGATTACAGGCTCTTGACATGGAAGCAGGCAATATGGGAGGAGTGACAGGAGGCAGATATGACAAGGAAGAAGATACTAGTAAATGTTGAAATGAGGGTAGAAGAGAGCCACACATAGCAGAATTATCTGAGAGAGGGGAACTCTCAGCAGAAATGTAAAACAGAACTTCAAAAGCTAACAGAGGGTTATAAAGTAAAAGGCCCTTGAGAAGCCATACCGAATTTCATCATGTCCATTCCTTACAAGTTATGCCAACCAGGATTTAATAATTCCTATATATTATTTTCACAAGGCTAGTTATTTGATTTCCCAGCTTCTGGACTAGTTAGAAGTACACATTTAGAAGAAGGGCTGGTGTGGGGAGGAGAGAGTAGGCATGTGTGTGTGTGCATCTGTGAGTGTGTGTTGGTGTTCATCTGCTAGAATCAGGCATGAAAATGAAAAACAATTCATGGTAAAAGCTTTTTTGTATGTATGAGGAAAAGACAGTAAAGCTTTAAAAGTAAGCAAAAATAAGAAAGTATAACAGTTTGGGAAAGATTACATACTTTTTCAAAGGCATCATGGTATTATGATACATATTGATTCATGCTGATGATAATGAATTTTAAAAATTGTAAAGCTTTAATTTTATTCAATCTTCTCTTCTTGGAGGAAAAAGTGAAGAGAGAATAAAAGCAATGCAAAAAAAAATTTACCATCACAATGCTTTTTAATTTTCTTAAAATTTTACTGCTTAAAAAGATACATTGTAATTATATGGACAATAAATTAATCATTATGTATAATACATAAATATGTATAAGTACATACATAAATATCATAATATTGAGACATATGCATAAGGTACATAAACTGTTAAATCTATGTGGACATGCAAACCACCCTATGGCAGACATAGGTGGATTACTAATATAATGGTACCTTTTTTTATTGTAGAATAATGAAACAGCAAGTAATTCTATATGTACTTTAGTTTGATTAGTGTATTTAAATAAATTTTCTAATGCTTCTCTAATGTGAAATTACGCATACATATAACTGAACATGTAGTCAATGTGCATTACATTTAAAGCAACTAGTATTTTTAAAAAAATGACTGACAGCTGAAAATGGATTTGCAGGCAACCTTTGTTTAATCCAGTAATCATTCATTTTTCACAAAATATATTTCCATGTTTTCCCTTTGGGCACCCAGATGGGCAGTTAGGAGTGCTACATGACCTTGCCATTTGTTCAGAAGGTCATTTCAGGTGTTTCATGTGTGTTAATTTCTCATGTAATGTTTTTTAACATGACTGGAATATACTGATTTTTAACAAAAGATTTCCTATGCATGTGGGAAAGCTTAAAACATAATATACATGTTTTGTGCCTTATTATGAGACAAATTGATTTCAGCAAGAGCCATTAAAAATGGAATGAAAGTCCTTGGGCAATGCTGTAAATGTAGAAAGTAGTTGCCAAATGCTTTTGAAAACTGACACACACATACACAAAAACCTTCACTTTGAAGTTTTAAATAAATAAAGGCTGACTGTCACCATAGGTATGGAACTTTGTTTCCTTTTCTTGTGGTGAAATATACTTGAAGAACAGTTCTTAACTACTAGCTGGGGTTCTATGTGGAGTCCTGCTCTGAACTTACGGTGTCCTCTGTCACTCTGAGTGATACAAAGCCACAAGAAGATATGGAATGGTTGATAAAATTTATAAACTGTGCATGTTTGTTCAGGCCACCAGGAAAATTCCCAAGATGTGTGGCACTATTCTGCTAAGCAACCTGGCAGAAGTGCTGGGACTGGAATGCAGAAGTCTTGAGTCCTGTTCCTTCTAGACCATTGTGCCCTGCCCTCCAGGTGACATATGCCATAGCTGTTCTGAGACACTGGTGAGGAGGCCACCTCAGATTAAGTCCTAGTTTTAGGGACATGGGCTGCATTAATTACGACTGAGTTTGATTTATTTGTGCAATTGTAAGTGTGTACATGAGGCCAAAACAACTGGTAACACCTTCTATGAGAACCAAATCTCCACTTAAAATAAAATCCATGGTTCAAATTCACTGTTCTAAAGGAAAACAGAATGTTCAGACCTAAAATAATTACGAGTACATGAAAGGACACAATAAAAGTAAAAGAGATTTGACTGAATTGGTATCACATTTAATAATTTATCTTCAACATAAACTCATTGAAAAGGTAGGTTATTCTTGGTGGGTCACATGTTAATGTGATTTGTTACTGAAGTTGATCCCACTCAGAATGTGAACACCCAGCCAGTAGTAGGAAGAAATTACAGTGTTAGAATTAGTTATGATGCTGGCATCTTAAAAATAAATGATGAACTTCCATGGGAAGCTAAAAACGTTTTTAATCAATAGTTTTAAAGGTTCTTTGCTACTGACTTTAGAAAAACCTTATGTTAAAAAGCAACATCTTATTTTTATGTAAGGCTATGAAAGCGTAAGAGAAGAAGGCATGGAGTTTGCTCACAGTAATGTTGGAACATCAAGGCAACACTCTTTTTTTGTGGCCTTTCACCCTGGTTGCTGCCAGGCCCAGCTGGAACCAGGAGATATCCCTTTTCAGATAGTCTCATTTCTGAAGCTGAAACTCTAATTCCAAAAGTGAATTAACCACAAAATTTCAAATCTCCCCCAAAAGATGTGGTTTAGAAATAGTTCATGGGAAAGGTCAAGGACTATATTATTTTTTATTTTGTTATCATTAGTTTGGCTATTCACTATTCACACAATTTTTTTTCTACAGAAATTGCAACTTTTCGAAAGACAGATAACATGCTCCATCAAAAAAAGGAGAAATATACCACTTCCAAAAATAAACAGTCACTTTCCCCTTAAGCCATTGGGTTTTATGAAAGGAAGTGCTAGAAAGTGTGGTTCATTTTAAGGAAACTGTAAATGTTTAACATATAATTTTCTGTCAAGATAAAGCATTTCCCTCATTAAATGGGAACAAGTGCTCACTGTTGTGTTCAGCAGATGACTTCCTGTATTTTTCTTTCTCTTTCTACCTAATGTTAAATAGTGCATTACACGCAGTCAACGAAAAACCAAATATTTTATTCAGTCAACGAAATGATCTTTTCTATTTTTATCAATGTTTATATGAGTGACAGTCAAAAACTTTTAATTTCCTCCCATCGCTTGTGATGTTTTTAGAGTCATTCTTAACTCAAGGGACTTGCAAGAGGAGCTCAAACTATCTTATCCATTGACTGAATGATTTACTTCACAAAAATCAATAGACACTGCACAGGAGGTAAATTCCTTTCAGATGGTAGAATTATTCTGAGAACAGAGCCAAATGTCTCCTCAGCACTGGGAAGGAAGCAAATGCCTCATTTACCCTTTTCAGAAGTCCAGAGGACCGAAAATAATGATCAAACGTTCCATACCACTGCAATTGGCCTCCGGGAAAGGCACTAAAACCACATAATTTGGATCACTTAACTATTTGTAGTATCAGTCACCATGTCTTTCAGATGATGTGAAAGAAGTCTTTAAAATGAACTTCATGAGAAGCTCCTTATGATTTGAATTTGAACTTCCTACTAGAGGGCATGAAGTATAAAAACATCCTCATGTCTCAGCATTTATTTTTAAGTTTTTTTAATCCTCTCTACCTTGTGTGCCTTCCTAGCCAAAACTGTTGTCTATCCTTTCGCATTCAAGATTCTGGGATGTGGGTAGACAACATTTCCTGCTTTTCTTCCTCTTACTCATTCTAGTCTTTGACCTACGCCATTGAGCATACACTACAACCAAATTCTCCCTAGAGAAGGTCATCCAGTTCCAAAATTCAGTTCTCAGTCTGTTTTATTTTTAATTGACTTTCTGCTTATTTGTAGTTAAGTAGATCTTTCATAACAACATTTTCTACCTGCCATATCACTGCTCACTACTAGTTTTTCTCTGATTCTGTTTTCTTTTTGGCCTGTTTTTATCTGTCCCTGAAAGAACTCCCAATTTTCTGTCTTTGGTTTTACATTCTTATTATTTTTAAATGGGTTCATAATCTTAGTATGTCAAGCCTCTGAAATTGTACATAAATTTGTGTGGGTACTTGCACTAGGTAGGGAAGAAAGGTAGGCTAGTTTTCATCAGATTCTGAAATGGATCTATAAACCCCCAGTTGGTTGAGTCATTGCTTTACACACACTTTACACATGACTTCATTTGCTGCATGGCTTTACCACCTGTCTTCTCTGAGGACACACCTATCTATAGATGGCCATCCAGATTGCTCTTCTGAATTTCAAATTCTGATTCCTCTACCTTTACAGATTTTAATTGTCCCACAGTTAGCTCAGGCAATGTGCTCAAACTAAACTCATTATCTTTCCCCCTTAAACTTGTTGCTTTTCACACATTGCTGATTTTAAGGATGTCATCAACATCCCCTCAGTTACTCAAACCCAAAACTTGGAAGTTATGTTTAACTCTACTTCTGATAAGTCATTATTTCTTATTGATTCTAATTCTTCTTTGTTCACAAATTCCCCTTCCACCTGCCTTTTCATTTGCCCCTATTTGCTACTGACCTTATCATTTCTCTCCTAGGAGATCCTTTTGAGAATCTGATGAAAACCACCAACTCTACCTTTCCTCCCCATCTGAGCTCTGCACATACACTGCCTTCTTCATTTTGAAAACTTAGTCATTATCTCCCCATGAAAGCCACTCTGCCTATGTTTGAATTATGGATCAATCTTTTCCAGCCATGTATCCTCACACAAACTGCTCAAGTTCTCTGTCAAATTTATAAAATTGGACCAACCATAGTAGTTTCCTCATACTGTTGGTGTGAGGACAAACTAAATTAATACACAAAGCTTAAGCAATGCCTGAATCATAACAAACATTTAACAAAATCTGCAAGAAGACTCTAGAGAGGCGAGAGTGTGCCCTCGGTCCTTCTGTCTCTGCCATGATTTTAATGTTCTTCCTGTATGTTTTTTTTTTAACTCTTTATTTTTTTTAATATATTTTTTTATTGATTTTTTTACAGACAGGAAGGGAGAGAGATAGAGAGCTAGAAACATCGATGAGAGAGAAACATCGATCAGCTGCCTCCTGCACACCTCCCACTGGGGATGTGCCCGCAACCCAGATACATGCCCTTGACCGGAATCGAACCCGGGACCTTCCAGTCCGAAGGCCGACGCTCCATCCACTGAGCCAAACCGGTTTCGGCTTTCCTGTATGTTTTGCTAGTGCCCTGGCATCCTGGCCTCACCTCTAGCTAACAGTTATAGAGAATATAACTGTTTACCTATCTTTCTCCCCTCCCAACTCTAGTTTCCCTGTAACCAAAGACTGAATTACATCTTTCCTCTCTTCCCAGTATTCTGAACAGTATCTGGTATATTGTAGGAACTCAGCAAATATTTGTGAAATAAAAATGGATGAACACCCTTATCCCCAGAAGGAAATCTGAAACAGAATATTCATTGCATAACTATTTTTTGAATGAATGGATAAATTTATGAATCATATCTTGGTATAGCAGAAGTACGCTCCAAGCTGATTTGGACAGTAAGATAATTATTGCACATAATTTTATGATAGAGCCTAAATGACATTTTCTTTTAAAAAATTGTCCTTCCTTTTTTATGCTTTGCTAGTAATTAAATTCATGATCACATAATATGATGTTTCCCTTGTGTGTGTTCAACATATGTGATGATATTTTAATCACCTATGTACATAGATGACTGGTGAATGTTTGATAGTCATTATCTTCCCCCAAAGAAGTCCAAACTTCGTTTCCATGTCATTATCAGTGTGAACTATTTAATTCCCACATTAACTGTGAATTGCCAAAAGCATGAAGCAATCAGCTAAGCGTTGATGCTATGGTAACATTGAGGGCAATAGACAATATTTCTTTAATGGGTAATGTTCCTAAGAATAAATGTGAGCAAATGTTGGCAGTCAAAGGTTAGACAGAAATAAATGTGTTACCCGAAGTCTTGCAAAGCGGATGCAATTCAGTTTGAAATGACTGTTTGCCTAAGACACCACTATTGTCTGTTTGAAACAAGAAGAAGAAAGTTTGGTGAATTATTTCAGAAAAAAGTGTATATTAACTGTACTTAGCTTAAATGTATCTCATGATAAAGATGTTTTGGTAGGAGAAATTCTATGAAACTAAACAAAAATACTCCCTATACACAAAGATAGATTTATAGTTCCTGGTCCGAACACATGTACAGGGAAAGGATAAACTTCTAGCCAACACTTCTAGGCATGCTTTTATCATATGACTTTAGTGAGTTATAAGCACTTAAGCAAGCATAAAAATAAAAACAATTACAATTTTTTGAGCATTTACACTCATACATCGCTTAACAACAGGAATACATTCTGTAAAATGCATCTCCCAGAGATTTTTATCATTGTGTGAACATCATAGAGTGCAATTATACAAACCAAGATGGGATAGCCTACTACACACGCAAGCTAGATGGTATAGCCTACTGCTCCCAGGCTACAACCTGTACAGCATGTAACTATATTGAATACGGTAGGCAATTGTAACACAATGGTAAGTACTCGTGTATCTAAACATATCTGAGCATAGAAAAGGTACAGTAAAAGTATGGTATAGAAGCTTTAAAATGGTACACTTGTTCAGGGCACTTACCATGAATGGAGTGAGTATGACTGGAAGGTGCTCTGGTGAGTCAGTGAGTGGTGAGTGAATGTGAAGGTCTCGGACATTACGATACTCTGCTGTGGACTTTATAAACTGTGTACACTTAGGCTTCACTTAATTTATAAAAGAATGCTTTTCATTCTTCAATAAGAAGCTAACCTTAGCTTGCTAAACTTTTTTACTTTATAAACTTCTGATTTTTTCTTAACTTTTCAACTCTTATGTAGTAACACTGAGCTGAAAACACAAACACATTGTACAGCTGTACAAAAATATTTCTTTCTTCATACTCTTATTCTATAAGATTTTTCTATTTTTAACATTTTTTTTAACTTTTAAACTTTTTTGGTTAAAAACTAAGACACAGGCACACGGAGGTCTACACATGGTCAGAATCATCGACATCACTCACTGTCTTCCACCTCCACATCTTGTCCCACTGGGAGGCCTTCAGGGTCAGTGACATGCATGGAGCCCTCACCTCCTGTGATAACTGCCTTCCTCTGGACGCCTCCTGAAGGGCCTGCCTGAGGCTCTTCTTGAGGAGTGCCACTCTTTTCAGAAATATGTCTACGGTGGTTTGCTAGATTTGTTTCATTTTTCTCATCATAGATTTGCTTGTAAACAGATAATGTACCATGAACATTCCTCTTTATTAATAAAATCATTTTGGTGTTGGGGTCCATCTTTTCAAACTTTTTAAGAAGCTTATTGTGGTCTGCAAAAGCTTCTGCAAAAACCTTTCACTGTGAATTTTGGGGGTTCTTCTATTTCTTCTCCTGCAGTTTCCCTTTTCTCTTATGTCTCCTTCAGCCACTGCATTTCAGTTCCAGTTCCTACAACTCCTCATTAACCAGTTCCTCTGGATCCACCTCTAGGAGATCCTTGATGCCATCCTAATCCACACCCAGGATGAAGTGTTTGCCATAGAAATCTCTTAATCCATGGAAAATCCTTTCAAGTCACGAATGAACCTTTCCAGTGTCTTTTTTCCACATGCCATTCATACTCTTTGGTGACATCACCCCAGGCCCAAGCAAGGTTCTTGATGCAGTCATAAATGTAGTAATCCTTCAACAATTGCATCTGTGTTTTCCTCAGTTGCATCAACAGCTTAGGCAAAGGTTTTCCTTTAAAGCTGCCATAATTCCTTGATCCATTGGTTGGATCAAAGAGGTGGTATGTAGAGAGATAAAAAACCACTTTGATATTGGGATAAATATCCTCAATAAAAGAAAAATGTTTGGAAATATTATCAACAATAAGCACAATCTTAAAAAGTATGTTATTCTACAAACCGTACTTTCCATTTTACTGGCATAGCAATCCAGGAGGACACCCTGGAGGAAGGACTGGGTCATGTAAGACTTCTTATCCTTCTATAGCACACTGGAAATATGTGCTTATTGATATGCGTGAAGGCCCTGGGTTCTTACTGTGCCTGATCACAAAGGGTGTCAATCTGTAGCCTGCAACGTTGTCCCCAAGCAAGACTTATCATGTCCTTAAGAACCTTGAAGCTGGGTATTGGCTTGGCTTCTTTATGAATAAAAGTCTTTTGTACATCCATTTTCAGAACAGGGAAGTTTCATCCATATTGAATATTTGCTCTGGCAAGTAATTTTCCTCCACAGTCAGCTTATCTGGAGTTTCCAAACATTCTTCAGCTGCCTTCACATCAGCACTCGCAGACTCACCACTCACTTGCACATAATTTAATAAATAATGATTCTTGAGTGGTTCAAACTACCCAGAGCTAGCAGTAAATTCAATATCATGGTCAGGTCCAACCTCTTCTTTCAACAACCTTTTGCTTTGGCTGTGATCATTATGGAGCTTAAAGAGATATGCTTCTGTGCCTAGTCTCCAATCCAGATCATTAGAAGTTTCTCCACGTCTCATACAGGCCCTTCTTGAATTTTTGTTAGTCTTGTTGCCTTCGATGAAGTAGATTCTTTGACAGCTTCTGTCATTTTATTCTTGTTCTTCGAGATTGTAGATATGGTGGAATCGGACATGCCTAACTGGTGAGCATTACCCATTGCTGATTTTCCACTTTCATAATCATTATATTAATTTCATTTCTATGTCAATCACTCAATGTGGCCTCTTAATGGCAACATTAGCAGTGGAGTTTGATGCTTAGAGGTTATAATGAACCAAACAACATGAGATAAAATCAAGCACAAAAGAAAATGATGCAATTAGGAGACCCCATAAACATTATATGCCAACATACTATTTCATAGCAAACTTTTTTTATAAGTAAAAAGAGTACACTCTAAAATAACAATTAAAATATAGTATAGTAAATACATATGCCTGTAGCATAGTCATTTATTAATCATTATCAAGTATTCTGTCATGTACATAATCATATATGGTATACTTTATATGATCAGCATCACAGTAGGTTTCTTCACACCAGCATCACCATGAACATGAATATTGTGTTGCACTATGATGTTGCAATGGCTACAACATCACTAGGCAATAGGAATATTTCAGCTCCATAATGACCACAGTCATACATGTGGTCCATTGTTGACTGAAACATCGTTATGCAGCACATAACTACACTATAGTTAGTCACTATTTATGGATAGGCAGTGTTTATATAAACCTCTTCTAACTCTTATTACAAACTCATTAGTTGTGTGTTATGATCCCATTTCAGAGATTAAAAAACTGAGGCTAAAAGAAGGTGCTTAGATGATAGTAGTCTGGCATTCTAGAGCATTGTATTCAGACATTTTCCATGAAAAAAAATTTACTTATATATAACACTTAATAAATTTGTATTTAATTGAATCTTGTCACTTGGAGGGGAAGGAAGGAACTACAGATTAATAAGTCTCTTTGCTTTTATATGCAGTATCTAATATAATCCTTTCCCTATCACACTGTGAAGTAGACCAATTTTACTGACTTTATAAATGATGAAATGGTTTCATAATAGTTAAATTAGTTGCCAAGGACAGAAAAAACTCCAAAAAAATCTTCCCTTGCCTTGTATTACATTCAGACTGTCTCCATAAATAACTGAGTCAAGTTGGAACTAGAGGACCCTTAGGGTCAATTAAAATTTTTGGCTTTTTGGATTAAAACACAGTTCATGATGTTTTTGGAAAAAATTTCAAGAGCCTACTCTTTGATTTTGAAAAATACACATTTTGGAAAATTGATGCATTTATTGTGATGTAATGATTTAGACATACTTTAATATATTTAAATTTAAAAAACAGAATATTTACATATAATCTTTTGATAAATAATAAATCCATTTGATAAATGAATTTTTTGTCATAAAAATAGGGAAAGGTTTTACTTATGTGTTTTAGAATTAGAATAAAATAGAAGTTAATTTTAGTAACTGATATTTAGCCAGCATTATGCTATTAGTCATTTAAAATTTTAAAGTTACCATAACTAAAGATAATGGTGCCAGTGAAAATAATGATATACAAAGAATTAAAATCTTGGTGGAGGCCTTAGTGAGAATCACTTTCCATTTTGTCTCTTATGAGTCCTTAAATAACCAAATATTTAGAATACTTAATTGTGGGATTTATAAAAAGATTAACAAGAAACAAATAAAATCTGTGATTATGAGAACTGGAAAATGGGGCAATAGTCTTACATTAAGATCACAAGTCCTGTAGCTAAATCAGAATTTATTTTAGGATTGTATAATTAAAAAGAAAATAAATATTTAGAGACCTGAAGTTATTAGATCATTTCTGTCTCTATTATTATATTTTTAATATGTTATATCATAGAATAGACACAGTTACTGTTCTCAGACTCTGAGTGGGTGTTATTTATTTTAGAACTGTATCATTAAAGAGAAAATAAATATTTAGAGGTCTGAAGTATTAGACAATTTCTGTCTCTATTATTATATTTTAATATGTTATATTATAGAGTAGACACGGTTACTTTCCTCAGACCCTGAGCATCTATCAGAAGTGCCATCATAACTGTTCAATAAATGTTTCTCGAATTGAACAGATGTTTGGCTGCCTGATGTTGCATCCAAACTCCAAACCTAGCCAAGAATTTTAATTTTGAAATCATCCCCCAGCTTCTAAAAGTTTAAAGTCACATTTATTAGACAAATACTCAGAAAGAAGTAAAGTTATGATAAGTAGGCAGACATATGAGCTCTGTGAGAATCACCAGGGCCTGATATTTCTAACATCATGAAAAAAACAGAACTACTTAACTCCATGTGCTTTAAGTCTCAGGATGATAAGAAAAATATGTTTTCAATCTTTCCCCAAATGTATTCAGTTCAATATGAGAATAGATATGTCTCATATTAATACTTAATTTCTAAATACTCATGAGCTCTATTAAAATTCCCTGGCAAAATCCTACCATGCTTTCCTTCCAGTGGGCTCTCACTCAAGGTTTTGGCAGGCTCGGACTCATTAGCAGGTTTTTCCTTCCCAGTCTCATTTCTGAGCACACCCTGACGGAGCTCAGGGAACTTACTGTTTAAAAGATATTCTTTACAGAGAGTGGAAAAGGTTTGTGTTGACTATCTAAAGGAGATGTAACTCAAGGTAATGGAGTATAATAGAGAAATATGAAAAGTCTTTAAAACAAGATCATGATATGGAGTTATCCTCTGCATCCATATCTATGCATGAACGTATGGAATTGAGCTAATTTTTCATAGAGCTGGAGTCCACTACTGAATTAAAGGAGGCCCCACTTTGGGTCTAGTGCATATGCACACTGAACCATTACATGACTGGCTCTCCTAAGCCATAACTTCATGAGAATCATAACTTTCAGATGTAAGTGGTGTTCTCTTTCACTCATCACCATTTACCATTCCATCCACTCCGGGAAAGGCTGATTAGCAAGCAAAACTACAGAAGATGACCTTAAGCTCCAAACTTTGAAGAGCCTCCTGAGGCTCAGGTGAGGTTCTGCTTAAAGTGGATAAGTACACACAGGCACTGAGTCAATAATTGTTGGGTGGATGGATGGACAGAGGGATGGATGAGACACAGGCCTGCAATATTTCCAATGGTTAAATAGCTCCAGACATTCTAATAATATTGAATTTTTTTATTTCCAAAGACACCCCAGAATAAATATGCCCAGATACCCTGGTTAGGTCTTTTCCACACACAACTAAGCATTAGTGATACGGGTTTTATAAAGTGTTAATAAAGACTTTTAGTAACAAAAATTCTTGTCCCCTCATAATAGTTTTTAGAAACATCTATATCTCCCTTTCTTTACAGGCAACTCTTCCCTTTCCCCCTCCCCCTGCTTCCAGGAAATAATTAATATTAGTTTTAAAATGGGAACCCTCCTGAAACTGTCACTGTTACCTAATATTTAACACTGACTAATTTCTGTCCTATATAATTGTCTAACACCACAACACCAAATATTTGTCTGTGACAGTGTCATAAATTTTATCTAAGGCTAAAAAAGACCAAGAGAGAAAGAAGGAACTAGACAGTTCTTTTAGAAAGATACTGTGAATTCAAAAATTCAAGCTTATGAAAACTTGCTCTGAAGTTAAAAATATGAGAACATTGTCAGTGCACACTTTGTCAGATGCTTCTAAAAATAAAGTTCTTTTGCTGCTTTTACACAGCAATCAATGCAACACAGAAAGTCATATTGAATATGTACTTGCACCATAT
The DNA here is from genome assembly GCF_000412655.1 of Myotis brandtii. Lineage (NCBI taxonomy): Eukaryota > Metazoa > Chordata > Mammalia > Chiroptera > Vespertilionidae > Myotis > Myotis brandtii. Next base: position 4,383,978 of record NW_005360891.1, on the reverse strand, counting down.
TAAATAACATATTTATTACCCCAAAGTGAGAAAGAAATTCTTACCACCTTCTTTAGTGAACAGGTTGACGAGGTTATGCACTGTGTCCGTCAGCTCCAGCTGCTGCTTCTGAAGGACACTGTTGTTGGTGGTCGCTCTGTTCAGCTGCTTCCCGAGTTCCTGGATTATATACGTTTGCCGAGTAACCAAGGTTTGGAGAGTCTCCTTCTCTTCCCTTAAGGTGTCCAACTCTTCCTTGTGCTTTCCCTCCAATTCTGAGATTTTATGTTCTAATAAACTACAGGGAAATGAAGAAAAGACTTGGTTTTAAAAATGCTATACAAAAAACTGTGATCCCACTAGTTTTTACATTTATTTAGTTATAAATATTAGATATTTCACCATAGAAATATTTTGTGAGAGATTCACAATATACATATCTGTATATTACATATATAATAGAAGTGACATGTCAAATGAAGAATTATTAGACCAATTGTTGTCAGAGTAATTTTTGTTTCCTAACTATAATTTAGATCCTGGGGTTTATCTTATATCCAAGGTAGCTGACTTGGACCCAAACAATTACAGTCTGGACAAGTTGTATACAGTTTGACTTTCATTAAGGCAATAGTTCTAATAAGAGAGAGGAAAAGTTCAGGAAAAAAGTATGAACAAAACAGAGAAACTATTTTTTTACTTACTTTGCTTCATTCGTTTGGGATTCTTAAAACATTAACAGTGATTAAATTTCACAACAGTTCTGTGGGCTCAAGGAATAGAAGATCTACACAGAAACCATGTGACCAGAGAATAAGCTATGTAAAATCACAATGAATTAGTTTTCTTGGGATTTTTGATACCTGCTCCACTATCAGCTTACTTTATCTTTCAACCTAAGTTTCACAATGAGCCCTAAAAACACCACCAATTTCAAAACCACCACATGAATGGTTCCAAAAAGGAAGACCACCAGCTGGTGGCCTGGTCTTACAACAGGGCCTGAGATGTTTTGCTCAGGGCGATGCAGTCTTCCACCGAGAACCTTCTCTCGGGCTCTTCAGAGGATACCCCCCTTGCAGACAGCTCATTAAAATGACAGTGAATGCAGAAGCACTCCTGGACCCTAGCAACTGACTGGAAATAAAAAGCATTTACAGTTTATAGAGTGTATAATGTACTGGTATTCCTGAGAGGAAAAGCCTTATTCAGCTTTCTCAGTTCTGTTTTCAGAAGGTTCCACCAGTTGTTAGTTTACAAGGTGCTATTCAAATGTAACATACCAGACTGGGCACTTAATTTACCTTGGAGAAATACAGCACTGAATCATTTCTATATGTTTTCATAAAAGGGACACTAGGGAATGTTTTAAATTTAATACTTAAATAATAAAACAGAGCATGTTTGAAGAGCCGAATTTTCCAACTCCATATCCTGGGAGATGAGCTGGAAGGTCTGATGATCTTTCACACAGATTAAGTGTGAAGATGAGAACTGCTCATGGGCATTCCAGATCTCTGCCAGCAAATCTGTCCTTGAAGAGGATGCAGTCCAGAATGTGGCAGGAAAGTGGCCTGTTGAACCAAGGCTGAAAAACACCTAGATGCTTCTGAGTATAAGACCCTATTAATTTACAGCACCTTTGGTACCCTTCCCAGATTCACACATGAACATTTTGCATTGAGACCTGGGAAGGGCAGCTCTGTGACTTGTGCAAGAAAAGCAAAGCCAGGCCTCTATTCTGAGTTGCGTTCCTTCTACAGAACAACAGTGAAGGGTGCTCAACCCTGACTGAGCCTTAAGCAAATTTGATATAGTGATTTGGGGAAAATGTGATGATCATTAATATCTTTTAAAATGTTTTTGGAAATGAAAAATTTAGGCAAGGAAATCAGAGTAAGATGAAAGACCATATCTCTAAGGAGTACTGATAGGTACGATCCAAAGCCTTTTAGCATTTTCTTCTGTGTCAATACTTGCTGCTGGAGAACTTGGTGCTTGAAAAACAAAACAAACAAAAAATATTTCTAATGGCTAAGTGATTAGTGTACGTCTATGGATGTCAGAAGAGGTTTTCTTTGTGCCCATTAATATTTGGCCTTCAGATCTGAGAATTAACCATAATTCATTTTCAGTTTATTTTAAAATTATTTTCATTTCTCCTAAGACAATGATAAGATACAAGATGTCCATAATATAGAGTCAATTGACTTATAAGAAAATTGTCTTTTAAATTCATAAGTTATAGTATACTACCAAGAAACCTCAGAATTAACTATTAAAATGATGATACTTTAAAGATCAACATGTGGATGCTATAGTCATATACTACTACATAAAAATTCTAAGTCACTATTTTGTTCCTGAAGTCAGATGAGCATTGGCCTTTTAGTCTTCCTACTCAGTAGGTAACATTCTGGTTTGGAAAATAACACGCTATAGTTATAATTTGTATTTATTACTCTCTAAGTGCCAATAGTGCTCTCAGCACTATGCAAAATGACACTATTATTCCTATTCTAAGGGTTTATTTTTAGAGAGAAAACCTCAAATAAAGTAACAGAAGCTATAAGAAACTTCAATTTTAGACATAATACTATAAAAAATATTTGCACCAATGTTTCTCCACTTTCTACTTTGGATGCATTTCTTGCTCATCAAGAGGACATATAAAAATGGCCACTATCTGAGATGTCAAGAAAGGAGTTTTGTTTGTTTTGCTTTTCAGGATAATTTGGAAAGAGCTGTGAATAGAAAGTTTGTCAAAGAAATCCTGGTGCCAAAGAAAACAATTCTGGACACTGATTTGTGGAAGAATATCTATTTCCTAAGTAAAAAGAATATACATTTAGTATGCTGGAAGGAACATTAGTTTCCACAATTCACTAAACAACCTTTAAAGCACCATGACTACCAGGTATCAAAAGACATCAACATAGCTGTCATCTTAAAATAGCTATTCATGTAAAGAAGGGGTTGCTCATACAAGCAAGAAGCCTGCTCTGCATCACAGACATGGCACAGAATTTGAAATGAAATATATGCATAAAAATAATATGCATGTAAACTACAAGCAAAAATAATATGCATGGAAACCTATGACAATGTTTTCCATATGGCAGGTCTTACCAGTTATTTATCTCTTCCCATTATTTTCTCATCTCATTTTTTCATTTGGAATTCCTTTAATAACTTTTGAACTCTAGCAATTCTCCACTAACCTTATTTGTTAGGTGTAACCTTTATAATAATGATAACTTTTTAGAGTTCTTCAGGCAAGACTGATCTCTTCTTGACCCTTCCATTTACTTTGATATTGCTCATCCCTCCCTTCTGTCTTCTCTTTATATTTGGCTTCCAAAAAACTATTTGCTTTTGATACTTCTCATCCATTGGTTATTATCTACTTGGGAAGTCAGCCCTTTCTCTTCACTATTTCCCAAATGGTTTGAATCCAAAACTTTCTTGCCAGAAAAATGCATATGCTATCTCTTCTTATTAATTACATTGTTGAAATATATCATTATAGTTGTGTAGTATTTTAAAACTCTTAGCTACTTTGATTCTGAAAGCAATATAGAGATATGGAGTGAGTAGCTATTACAAGTCGCAGTTTACAGGTAATATTCTAAAACACTTTGTCGAAAACTGTGCACATATTGTATCAGAACCAAAATAAAAAGCTGTCTTCTAACTCATCAAATTAGAAATCTACCCACAACATCCCAGTGTTGGGACAACTAGCATTTGAGTCTCATCTCTTTGACTTAGAATAATATAAGTTCTACCTTTTTCCACCCATTTACAATTTTTTATTGATTAAGGTATTATATATGTGTCCTTATCCCTCCATCCCCCCCCCCATTCATGCCCTCACTCCCCTGGTGTCTGTGTCCATTAGTTATGCTTATATGCTTGCATACAAGTCCTTTGGTTGATCAAACCTCAGAGAGAAGGTAGGGGAGAGTGGGGGTGAGGGGGAGAGATCATCCATTTACATTTTATGAGGAATCAAGGCATTACCTTTACATCATCTCCTTATTATGTGCTGCTCTCCGTCTGGTTATTCTGCGAGTTTGTTTTCACAATATTTCAACATTTCCATCTTTCACATATATAAAAAACAAACGACTTAGGCAAGTCAGGTTTTCTTTTTAATCTCAACTGTCATTTTCTTAAACACTGCTCTGCCTTAATAGTTCTGCCATTAAATTTAATTTTCTTACTCAATATATGGATCATATCCCATTTTGTCCTGAAGCCTTTTATTGGTTCTCTTACATTTTCCCTATTCACCTCAGATAGGCATAAACGCCTCTATATGTAAAACGCGATCTGAAGGACATTACAGCTCCAGTGTCCTAACATTAGATAAGCAAAGGCATATTTTCTGTGATGATGGCCTTTAGCAAAACGTTTAGTTTAGGTTTCTATGTATAATTAAAACCTGATGCTGATCCCAAACTCCAGCTTAGTGTTTTCTAGAGTACATTCGTATTTTTTATTGGTTATGAGTTCCAGTGTTAAGTTATTGAGAAGCCTAGATTAAATAAACACTTTTTATTAAGATGCAGTTTTTAGAATTAGTGTTCCATGGAACAGCAACTTAAGAAACTGTGCACTTACATCTTAATATACAAATCGAGCTACAAATGTAAAGACAGAGTTTCTCACAGGATTCTCAGGACTTCCTGTTTCCCATCTTTCTGCAAACACTTTGAGAAGAGACATATATAGGATTTTGGCACTTCACTTCTAGCTTGAGGCAGAGGTGCACTTTAATGAAGAATAAAATAAACAAAATGATCTAGGTCTTGAACCTCAGCAAAGGGTTCTAATTGAGTGTATACAAAGCCTTACTTAAAGTTTTTGGTTAACTTTTCCTCCTCAGTCCACAGCTTGCCCCCTCCCACATATCTTATTGGAAATATTTCAAATCATTGAACACATCTTGAAGCTTTCACAGAAAAAGCTCTCCCTTTCAAATTGTTTCCCACAATAGAGTTCTTAACATAGCAGCCAGTGAATTCACAGCGGTGACAGCTGCCTAAGCTCTATGTGTGTAAATATAGCTCTTAGACAAGGGGGAAGATGTGAAAATATAGAAATCTTCTCATTTTATCTGTCTGGACCTACTTACAGATGTTTCCATTTTTAACTTTTATTTTGAAAACGTAGTGTCAACTTGTGTTGCAAATAGGATTTAAAAAAGTGATATTTCTTCCTCATTCAAAGAGGGTATATAGTAAATTCAGATTAAATTTATACTTTCAATTTATACTTGTACAAAGCAAATTCTCTCTAAATATATGAAGTTAATTATTGTGATTCAAATGAGGACAGAAGTATAGATTAGCACAAGTGAACACTGGCAGATAAATGTTTTAAAGTTTTGGAGTAAATAAGGATAAGTTAAATATGTTGTAGAAGCCAGAAATCAAGAGGAAAATAAAAGATACACTTCATGGCATAAAAATGTATATTTCTATAAAAATAGTTTGAACAATAAATGACTGATTAGAGAAAATATTTGCTACATACATGAAAAACTTTAGCATTCATTACAGAGCTTATATGAGTTAATAAAGCAAAGATAAGGCTAGTCAGAGATAAAGAAATGCAAATGGTCATAAATGTGAAAAGACACACAAGCTAACCTCTCAGATAGAAAAGATTAATAAAATGGCTAGCAAGGTTTGGAGAAATTAGGAAGCTTATGCATTCTTGCGGAGAGTGTAAAATTATAGTACATCTATGGCAATGAATGAGGAATATCTGTATATAGTTACATGTGTAATATATTCATGATAGATTTTTATGAAGTAGAAATAAACTCAGCATTTAAGAATAGTTGCAATTTATACCCGTGCATCATATAAGCATGTACTTGTTTGTGTATGTGTGCAATTGTGTGGGGGTGTGTGTCTGTGAAAACACACATAAATATATATGCTCTATATACTTACATATATCTTAGCATTCATAGAAAGAAAGAATAAGCACCAATCTGCTAATCTGTTGATGATTCTTTGCAGGGGTTGCTGGTGATGGAGATATGGAATTAGGGAGACTTTGATTTTCAATTGTTACACTTCCACATAATTTAAAGTTTAAATCAAGTGTGTTACTTTTTTATTAATCAGAGATATCTGGTAAACAGTCATGAATCTAGAATGGCCTGGGAAGATGCTGTCTAGAGATTTAAAAATTGGGCTGAATTACTGAACCTCAGAATGTGGGCTGATAATTTTAGGTGCCATGCAATGGGCTTTTGGGGATGCAGAATAATGGTTAAAGCACCATCTCTATTTTATCTATGTTAAGAACAATTAATATATTTATGATATTTAATGTAGACTATGTTATTTGTATTTTTCATAAAATATATTTTTCAGCTGTGTGTGTGTGTGTGTGTGTGTGTGTGTGTGTGTGTATACAGAATGACATCTGTTGGGATAGAACTACTGGAACATTTACCACTTCTTCATTCATTCAACATTCAAAAAGCATTTGATACTATATATACTTTCGGTAGAGAATTGTGCCTGAGAGCATGAAGATGAAGATAAATAAACACAGCCTTCATGTTCCGGAAGTTCACACCCTAATAGTAGAGAGACAGATAAACACGCACACGCACACATATTACAATGTGATTGGATAAGTAAAATAATAGGGAAAAAACAAGGTACAGAGTTATCATATAAGTTGTCATGAATAAGTCTATTTGACAGAGTCAGAGGAGGGTTCTTGGAGGGGAAAACATCTGCAGTAACATCTGGGTTTGAAGGGTGGACAGAAATTTGTGAGTTGAAAAAGAACTGCAGGGCATTCCAGATAAGTGAAACATTATTTCTGAAATAACATCAAGCCTCCAGTGTGATACTAACAATGGGCATAATTCACACTTACTGTGTGCGTCAGGCACTGTTGTCAGTGCATTATATGCATTAACTCAATCTCTCATCAAGTCCATGCACTACTATTTTCATCACCCTTATGTTACAAATTAGGGAAGTAAAGCACAGAGAGTTTAAGTAACTTGCTGAAAGTCACACAAATAATATGTAGCAGAGTCGGTTTTAACAGGATCAAGGAAAAGTGAAATTCAGGCAGTCTGGCCTCTGAGCTCATACTCTTAGCTGTCAGATCATACTTTATAAAATTTAAGAAGGCCTGTGGATGTGAGGTTGTAAAATTTGGATTACAATGATCAAGGACTAGGTTCTATGCTAAAGAACTTGAGCTTTCTTCAGTCAGTACAGGGAATCATTAGGGAGTTGGCAGATGCTGTCTAGAGATTTAAAAGTTGGGTGGAATTAGTGTGTGGGGTACTTAAACAAAAGGGGGAATTAATCCAACTTGGGTTTTGAAAAGAAGGCTGTGGCAGAGCTCTGGGTGACAGGTTTGAGAGGCAGTAAGCCTTAAGGCACAGAGGTTACCGCAAAGGCTAAGAAAAGAATTAATAGGAGTTTGATCTAAGACACAGTCAGTGAAAACAGAAAGAACAGGATGAATTGGAAAAATATTTAGGAGATGCAACTGAGCACCAACAGTCGTTATTGAGTTGTAAGGAATCAGAGCAAGGAAAGAATTAAGAATGCCCTTAGATTTCTAGTTTGATGGAGAATTATTCCACTGTCACATCCTAAGGCTAACAAAATTTAAATTAAAAAATTATGTGCATTAAATTCATTTTTAAAAGCATGAGAAGAGAAAAATATATTCTATTAAATCAGTATCTGTAGGTGTTCCATTTAGGATGTATAGAATAGAGCAGCATAAATTTAAATACTTTTACTCGATCCCTTCTATATACAACTAACATAATTCAACCTAATTTAATGCTAAAAGTTAGAAAGACTTTACTTCAGTATTTTGTGAAGAACTTATCAAATGGAAGATAGCTTTAATGAATAAGACTGTGATTTAACATTTCATTGTTTTGGTCAGATTAGGTACTAAATAATCAATATTTTATCATGCCATTGTAATACATTGTTTGTAAGGTATAACTCAGTATCTTGAAATTATACACACTTCAATCATTTAAATTAATTAACATAATAACTTTCCATAAACTCCAGCTAGAAGATAGATGAGGCTTGTCAAAGAAGTTCCGTAAATTCCCAAGGTAAAATAAATAGTTTATATTTCCTACTCCAGTATTAGGAGGAATAAATAATGATCTATAAAGCAATAGGCCAAAAACAACTGGCCTACTCCTTTCCTCAAATTTATATTTGTTTGTGTTAAGAGGAAAAGTTGACAACCACATCAATTAATCTTGAAGCTGCATCATGTTGGAAAAATATTTTTCTAATAATTAAGACAAAGTGTCATCATGTACTTGAACCCTAATGCTGTCATACACTAACTGTTTGGTCATAGGCAAGTTACTTGACCTATGTGAACTCCAGTTTCTTTATATATAAAATGGGAATAATAATAAATGCTTTGAAGAATTAGTTGGAGGAAATAGCATGCTTACACTATGTTAATACACCTGGCACAGATGTTAGATAGCCGGGCAGCAGATAGTTTTGCTAAAATTATGTCAGAATGACCATGACATGTGTAGTTTCACTTCACTCTGGATGGGCCTACTAAATATTTCCCTAGTCCTCACTCTGCTTATTAAACACAAGTATCAAGAAAATCCAAATGCTCCATCTTTGTATACATGGAATGCTGATGTCCCTTCCTGTTATAGCCGATAGAGGCAGAAGAATTTCTTCTGGAATATATTTTCACCTGGCTGTGCTCCCACATTGGAAGAAGTTGGGATTAAGTGAGGGATGGGGAGGTGCCTTGAAACCTGGTCAGTTAACCAAACCTTTAGAGCAAAAGATCAATATATATATTTGGTTCAGCTGAAGGAATTTGCATTATGGCATCTTTCCCTGCTCACCCCTCTTTTCTATTATTTTGAGCAGAAGTGGGCAGGAAACATACTGGAGGGATCCAATAGAAGTTAAAATTATATGTCACATTCTGTGGTCAAACCAACCTTCTGTGTGTAAGATAAGTATTAATGCTTCCCATTTCTTGGGTTCTTGGTTGTATAATTGCAATTATATGGGCCAGTTACTCATCTCTTCCTTCCAAGTGCTGTTTCCTTGAGGTAAGAAATAAAACCAAGTGTTGGATTAGCATCCAACAAAAGAAAAAAGGTCCTAAAGAAAGCAAACTGGAAGGAAGCTTCTTGGTGTCACTACCACTAGATTGTTAGGAAAACAAATAGTAGAAAAAATGTTGTTAAATGTATTCCTGCTTTGTGCCTTTTGTTGTTTAGGGGATAAAGAAGTGAATCTAAGGAGGCCCAAAATCCATTTGCAACCTTACAAGTGATGCATTTAATTTGTCAAGATGTAAATCAGCAGGACCTCTCAGCATGATCATGTAGTATAATCCTGTTCATAAAATATTCCTCCTTATTTTGCTGAAGAAGCAGTGGACCTTCCCAAGGGCCAGCTCACCCAAAAGGCAGCTACGGCCCCATCCGACTCAAACTGGTAAGTCACTCACCCAGACACAACCGCTGACATTCCCTGGGGAGGAAGCAAAGCTTAATTTAGATAATCGCCTTTGCAAAGTGTATTAGCTGATCCAAACCAGACCTGGCTGTCTGAAGGCATGTTGTTCCTACATTTCAGAGATGCTTCAATGTAGAAATTGCTTCTTTTTCTTTTGGAGGATTAATTCATTTATGGAATAGGTAGGGATGACCAATAAGCTATTTTAAAATATATCAAACAGCTTCATATTTGACTTTGACCTTCTACCCACTTGAATGGGCCGGGATCCCACGTTTCTTTATTGCTCTAGAAAGTCTTGGCAGAGTTCCTCTAATTCTGTCACATGAAAATAACAATAGCAATAAACAGAATAGGGAAAGTATGCTATATATCACAAATGGGTACTTTTGGTTCCTAAAAAGACAAACTCTCTTTCTAAGTGGTTCATGGAAGAATATGCCTGGTTTAAGAATAGATATACCCCCAGCACTCCATTGCACACAATGCATCCTTCAACAGGAACACACAGACAACTACAGAGATAGGACAACTGTCAGGAGATACAGCACACCAGCAGAAAAACACCCCCAGAAACCACACATGAGGGAATGTCATGACTGAGGGTCAAAAAGAAAGGGGTGTAGAGCAGGAATAAAAGATACATGTTTTTGTCAGCAGGAGCACACAACTGATTTTCTAATTAGAACATGAATCCCTGAGTTTATTGTGAAATATCTCTGTTGCTAGAAAATGGAATTGTTATAGTTCTGAAAAAATATCATTAACAATAAATAGTGTGACTTATACATAGAGGAAACCCTGAATTATCCATAGAAGTTAGCAATCAATGAGGGGAAAGTTCCTCGGAGTAGCCATGTACTAGTATATGCTTGGTCAGGAGTCCGACTCCTTGAGAGGTGGGACGCATGGCAGCCTCTTCCACCTGAGCAGCAGTGGATTTCCAAACACGACTTAGCTTTACTGATGGAATAGAGATAACTTTTAAAAAATATTTTTCATTGCTTTTAAAGAGGAAGGGAGAGATAGAAACATCAATAATGAGAGCAAGTCATTGATGGGCTGCTTCCTGCACGCTCCCCCACCCCCACGACCCCCCAGGAATCGAGCCTGCAACCTGGGCATGCACCCTGAATGGGAATCCAACCTTGACCTCCATAGGTGGATGCTCAATCACTGAGCCATACCCACCAAGCAGAACAGAGAACAACTTTTAAGCAGTTTCCCTTAAAAAAGAATATTCCATGTTGAGAATTCCACAGTAGGAAATGATACCAGGTGTTATATCAAGAATCATGATGGAAAGACAAAAACTGCAAAATGATCCAGAGTCAGGGTATATGAGGAGGGAGGGAAAGAGAGAGACAGACAGCTCTCCTTTGTTTTTATACTCAAAATTAATTTGGCCCCATGTTTTCCTTTTCTTTTATTTTTCCCAAACCACTTCAAATTATTGTTGTTGTTTTTTAAACAGAGAGGTGGCGGATATAAGTCATGTTTAAATAATTTTGGAATACAGCAATTCTCACCTGTTTTTCTCCTGAATCTTTAGGATTTCATTTGTCTGTTGAAGAAGTTGCTTCTCTAGCTTGTATGTTGATAATGAATTCTCCAGCAGTTGTATTTCAAGTCGGGATGTTTGATTTAGCATCTGAGGTTAAAAGATAAAAACATTTCAGACTTCCATCGCAAAGAGTAAAAACAATTATTTTGGGTTTTTACTTACTTGTATTTTCTTTTAAATTAAAAATTTCTTCCAGAATATTTAATTAAATGGTCTACATCCTATAAATTAATGTTTTACATGTCTCTCAAACATTATATTCATTTGAAATTGAATGAAAAAACTGAGTTGTTAAACCTATTTTCATATTTAAAATTTTGTGTCCTGAATCCCTAGATATTTCACTGTTTTAGTTGCTTTATACATATTATCATCAATATTTACAAGTGGAAAAATGAGTTTTAGTACAAAGTCTTAGATATTGTGAATAATTAAGAATAATTAATAGGAATGTAATATATGCCTGCCTGGATCTGTCACCTTACATAAACCAATTAGAAATATTTTATGATATAGTTTAGCCAGGTTCATGATCACATATTTATTGAACACCTATGTTAGGTCATGTCAGCCCTTCCAGATATCATTTGGGCACCTGTTGAAGGAGGAATTATCATTATCACTTTACAAAAGAGGAAATATGTTCAGCAAGAGGCTAAAACCCACACAGGAATCAAAGGAAGAACTGAGTTTCAAACACAGATAGTGTGACTCTAATTTTAATGCTCTATACAGAAAACTAAGAAGAGGGAGAGGCAAACTACTTTATCCTGGAGACTTAACCTGAAGAGGTGAAGTGACCAGGAACCCATGTCACAATGAAGATAGACTGTAGTTTTCTCTTCAACTGCACTACAGTGGGTCCTCTAGAAATTGTAAATATTTGACTCATCTGTAATCATGAAGACTCACGTTGCTAGCTGAGCCTTAATTTAACATGATTCTGTGAGTCCTGAACCCAAACACAGTCATCTTCTGAGCAAACATCATGTACTCCAGTCCTAGAAGATCTCTTCAAACTGTGCCAATGTCCTTGTCCCTCCCTATCTCTGTCCTGCCCCCACCCGCTTCTTCCTTAAGGGAGGTAAAAAGGTCAAGGAAGAGGTATAATTTATTTTTAAAGCTCCCATGTCACTTGAAAACTTTTGCAACCATCCCATTTTTTGCTACAGCTACTTATTCTGTAGCAGATCTAAACCTATGCAAATGCACATAGAAAACCTTTTAAAAATAGACTGATGTGACCAGGGTTGGGCTTGGGCTACAGGAAGCTGTGGAGGAAGGAGACAAATTTTTAGGGGAGCAGGATAGGGACTAGGGTGAGAGAGAGGCAATTACTTCAGTTGCAAACTATAAGGTGGTGTCAAAAAACTCAGTAATCAAGATAAAAATATTTTAATACAACATTTTGAAAGAGCAAAATTAAAGCCAAAAAATCCATGTTGAACATAATATCATTTTAAAATAAAAAGGATCTCTTCCTGAATATGCATGACTCAGTTTTGCAGGACTTTCTTTCACTCCGCTCACCCTAGTCCCAGTGCTGCTGGGCATGGGGTGCAGGATTGGTGTGGGGTGGATAAAGAAGACAACAGTGAGATGGAGCATTTGCACTTTAAAAAAATTTTAAGGGATATGATTCAGTTACATAGTTGTTATGAGTATGGATCTGAAAGCCTGTCTAAAAGTTACTACAACCTATCAAAACTTATATTTGTGGAGTGCTTTAGAGTTTTAAAACATATTTTACTATTCTGAGTCATTTCATTTGAGAGAAAACAGAAGCAAGAAGACCTAGGATTTGAAGACAGAGTTAGTAACAGCGCAGAAGGGGAAAATGATAGAGAATATAAAGACTGTGATATACAAAATATAACTTTCAATTATTAAACATAGTTTTGTGCATGCAAGTTTTTGTGTTTATTAACTGGAATGACTATCAAATAATTACATAGGGGATGAAACAGCTGTATCTTTTGGTGACACTGGTGGTCACAGAGAAAACAGTAAATACTGAATAAACAAAGGGTCCATTGTCTCATTGAATCAAGCTTATCATATGCCATGAAATAAAATATGTTCTTCCTTATTCATCATATTCTCTGATAATACTTCCTGATATTCTGAAATACCAAAATTTTAATTTTACAAAGGACAGAAATTGTTTTTCTCCATATGCAAAAAATGAAGCTGCCTATGCTGAGTCTGGAGACTACTACAGCTCCTAAGTTTTCTCTAGGTTGTCCTAACTCGAATCCATTTGCTATAGAGCAGCCGGAGTGATCTCTGTGAAACAAAAGTCAGATCATTCCATCTCCTGTGCTAAACTTGCTAATGGCTTCCCTCTGCAATTAGCGGAAACCCCCACAGTTCTTAGCCTGGCCTACAAGGTCCTATATGATCAGGACCTTGCTCATGTCTCAGATCCCTCTCCTCCTTTCTGCCACCACAACATGCCACATTAATTTGCACCTCAGGGCCTCTGAATTTGCATTTTTCCCTGCCTGGAATGCCCATATGCATGCCCACTTTCTTCTCATCATTCAGGTCTTGCTCAGGGAGGTCCTTCCTGGCCACTCTCTGTAAAGTAACTCCCCCTCCCCCCTATCATCCTCCATCAGGTCACCCTATTCTATTTTCTTTATGGAATCATCACTATTTGAAATCATCCTGTCCATTCACTCATTTGCTGTCTTTTTTCCCCCATGAGGATGTCAGCTGTACAGAGGCAGGACTACTCTGCCTGGAGCCCTCCATACCTCCAGAGTCCAGCATGGGCCTGGCACCCTGGGGCCCCTAGAGCTATTTGTTGAATAATATGCTAGACCATAGACAATGAGTTATTCAAGTTGGGTAATGGTCAGAGAGGGGGTAACAGGTCACGTGAATATCAAGCTGGACTTCAATGATAACAGCCCAAATCTAAGGCAGCATCTGAATGTGGAAGAAGGAGGGGGACCCATCTCAGAAATCCAGGCTAAGTGTTGAGCACAAATGCCATTCCCTTCTCTTCTTTCCCCATCACCTTGACCCAATAGCTGAGCTATTTCAGCTCTCTCCACTGATCTATTAAAATAGGCCTGAAGTTCAAAAGCGAGCAACTGAAAGAACTGTACAGGAAACTATGATAAATTGACCACTTTCTTGCCATGCATCTATGGAACGTGCTGCTTAGCAATAATCTAAGTGTTCCATTAAAATGACAAAAGTCATTTCCTTTTTAGCCTAAACACATTCCAAAAGCACAGCACTGCAACAAAAAAAAAAAAAAAAAAAAAAAAAAAAAAAAAAGAAGAAGAAGAAGAAGAAGAAGAAAGGGAGGGAGGGAGGGAGGGAGGGAGGATAGAAGGAAAAGAGGGAGGGAGGGAAGGAAGAAGGGAGGGAGGAAGGAAGGAAGGAAGGAAGGAGAAAAGAGATGAAGAATATATGAAACAAGCCCTCACTAGGCAATTTTAAAGCTTAAATATTCCAGAATATACAAGACAGTAAGGAAGATTTAAAACTTAAAACTAAGGATTTATGAAGTATAAAAAATTAGTTCTTTCTTTTAAAAATAAACAGAAATTTAAAGTAGAAGTTTCTAGTTTCTCAATGAAAGTGAGCTGGAGATTTTCAGCCAGCTTCCCTTTAATACTTTAAAAAGTGCCTCTGATCTTTCTTAAAAAGAAAATCTTCCACACAAAAATTTCTTTCACCTATATATTAACTTTAAAATCAGCCTTGCATTATAGATTTGTTTCCTTTTAATTTAATCTTTTTTTTTCCAAATGAAAAATATAACACAAGTTATGATGATAGTTAGGAGATCACCATTTTACAAAATCGATGAAATAATTTATTTGGTCAATGATGGGCAATGGGACAAAGTACCATCCTATAGGTCATTTGTTCATTTCTAAGGAGAAAGTGGGCGATAAGGATGAAGAGATAAGGAGGCTTCTACTCTAACTAACCAAGTTAGAACAGCATCAGTGAGAGCGTAGCAAGCTGGCCTGTGTGCCTGCTGATGAGATATAATAGGAAGTGATCAGCAATTCCACAGGGCATGCCCACCACAATGTTCAGCTGGTCCTAATTGAACCTGATTTCCAGTTAAAAGAAACCATGAGAGATGGAAGAGTACATTAAAAAGCATCTTTAAAAATATCTAGACAAATAGAGAATATGGGACAGTTTTAAAAAAACAACTGACCCAGTTTCTCAAAAATCTCAAGAGAAAACAAAACAAAACAGGAGATTGCTCCAAAATAAAACAGACTATTAAATCTTAAAAAATAAAATGCCTATAAATTTTTGGTAGAATAACTGAGGAAATTTAAGTATGAAAATTAGATAATCTTACAGAATAATTGTTAATCTTACCTATGAT